>NW_007251251.1:541511-551291 GCF_000164805.1 Carlito syrichta
GGGTCTCAAACCCACGGGCTCAAGCAATTCACTCACCTCAGCCTCCCAAGGCGCGGGATTACAGGCTGAGCCACCGAGCCCAGCTTTTCTAGTTGTCTTATGTTGAAAGTCCCAAGCTGTATGAGAATGCAGCTTCTCCCCTATTTTTGAAGAGAGAGACAGAGAAGAAGGGCTCATTCTCTTGCATTTATGTCCCCCAGGTCATCTCCAGCACTTTTTGTCTAACCTGCCTGACCAGGCGTCCCCAGCCTCCTATTTGGCTTTGGCGTCTGTAACCCCAAGGATGAACCCCCCCGGGTCCATGGAGGACCCCAGGGTGACTTCCCATGTTCACTGAAAGTGGGCAAGCCCAGCCCACGTCTTCTCGGCCTTGTATGTGGCAGATCTCGACTGAGAGAGCTCCAAGGATTTTTAAATCCTTACCTGTTGGTGCTTATTCTGTCAGAAACTCTATTACTCAGATGTTTGAACCAATTCACAAGAACAAAATCAGCAAGATGAAATAAAGAGAGAAGTTGGCCAGGGATAAGGTTGGGAGATTGGTCTGGGGCAGGACTGGCCAGACCAAGTCTGCAGGCGGCATTTCCTCTACCCAGGGTCAATCGGCAGGAAGGAGTCTCAGCCAGAGAGGAGAGATGGAAAAACTCATATTGAGTGAGGAGAGTGATGAGTTTGTCAGGCTCCCAATGTTCCAAAAGACAATGGTGAGAAAAACAGTGTTGAGGCTTAGTCTGAGCCATACAGGTGGGATATAGGTGTATGAAGATCTCAGGACCACACGTAAGGGGCCTTCGCACATGGGTGAACACACAGAGACAGCAACGGCCAGACGACAAAGCATGGGGGACAGACGCTGATAAATCACGAGAAAGTCAGGAGGGAGAGTTGGCAGAAGATGAGAGATGGTCAGATTAGATATATCCAGAGGAAAGTCCTTCATCCTCCAGGCTTTCAAGAACTGTGCAGCACAGCAGCAAGTCCTTGCCACTGTCACAAGTCTCCTGTCAAGAAGAACTCCAAGACCCCAGCTCTATTCGGCATGGGCTAGATCCCCCCCACCTCTGCAAGCCACCTGTCAAGGTGAGCCTACCCAGAGACTCAACCAGAAAGAGCAGCAAGTCTGAACTTAAGAGGAGTATAGCTGTAGGAAATTGGTGAGGAGACCCAGGGATAGAAAATGAAACAGAGAAACCTCCTGCCATTTGGGAGCCACCACAACATGAAAGATCCTCACACCTCCCCGACTCCAGCTTCTTTGTTAGAGAAAGGGAAGTGTGAGGCCAGCCTCAGTGGAGAAGTAGTGATCAAGCAGGGAGAGAAATTGACAGTCACCTTGACAGCGACAAAATGAAGCAGAATGCTCAAGCCCAGCAGGTGAGCACTCAGACTCTCTGATGGCTGGAGAAATCTCACTTGTTGCGGTCCCGGCGTCCCGGCAGAGTCACCAAAGTCTGTTATTGGGAGAAAGGGTGCTTTTCCCGGTGTAGGACAAGTGGATAACCGGGTTCCTGTGTTACGTTTGGAAAGAATTTATAAACAAACACAGAGAAGCAGGACAAGCATGTGGTTTTATTAGGCAAAGAATAGTACTCTCTTAAGAAAAGACAATGGGCAGATAGTCTAGAGAAGCTGTTGTTTTATGTGCAACTAAGGTTGAGCCATAACTTTTATTTTTAAGGGTACTGAGGAGTGGTTTTTGGGGTGATATTTTCTTAGAAATGGGTGGTCTTAGGGCTAGGTCACTGTTACTCTTTTCTCACGTTGGGCGGGGAGTTTTAGGCCTTACAGAGTGATACCAGTGCTGTCTTGGCGTCAGGTGTATGATGGGAGTGGGAGGCTCCCCCAGGGTGATTTTATGTTAACAATATTTTATTTTATTTTATTTGAGTTGGAGTCTCACTCTGTCGCCCAGACTGGAGTGCATTGGCTGTTCCCAGCCACCGCAGCCTCGACCTGCTGGGCCCCGGCGATCCTTCCGCCTCAGCCTTCCAAGTAGCCGGAATTACAGCCATGCGCTACCATGCCCGGCTGATTTTTTGATTTATTGTAAAGATGAGGTCTCGCTGCCCAAGTGCGTCTCGAACCTGCGGGCTCAGGCAATTCACTCACCTCAGCCTCCCAAAGGCGCAGGTTTACAGGCTGAGCCACCGAGCCTGGCTTGTTAATAGTATTTTAATGAAGGAAAACTAAGTTACAGTTATTTTAGGTCAGCCTTGGCTATTGATGTGCATGTGTTAGGAGGTCTTTAAGTTAGTTTTTGCTTTGGTGGTCGGCTCCAGACTGCAAGAATCTTGGATAGATGGACTATATCATTGTAGATGTGTCTGATTAAGAGTTTGCCAGTTAAAAAAAAGTTTAACAGTTAGAGAGGTGTGAAGTTTTTTATAACTAGGCTATCTTGTTTGTATGTATGGTTTGTACCAGCTGTTATAGACATTAATGGGCTTGGAACTTTTTTATAGCCCTTAAGCCTTTTTTTTCTAAGGCAGTCTCATTCTGTCATCCAGGCTCATGGCCTTCGCAGCCTCGACCTGCTGGGTTCAGGCGATCCTTCCTCCTCAGCCTCCTGAGTAGCTGGAAGCACAGGCGCCTGCCACCACATCAGGCTAAGTTTTTAATTTATTGTAGAGATGAGGTCTCATTATGTTGCCCAGGCTGGTCTCAAAGCCCTGGACTTAGGCAATCCTCTCGTCTCCACCTCCCAGAGTGCTGGGCTTACAGGTGTGAGCCACTGCACTCAGCCAGCTCTTAAGCTTTTTCAGTCTAACCTGTATACTCCATGACTTGTACTCACAAACCTCTGATGGGCTCAACTCTGCCCAGCAACCTGGCTATGTCCCTGCTGCTACATCTTGTGCCTTCTCATCTTTTCTCAAATCCCCACCCCTTCCTCTCAGCGGGTGGCCCTATTGCATCCTTAACAGAAAAACTGCTGACATGACTCAGTCAACTCCCGCCATCCCACTACAAGTCCTCATGCTTCTGCACCGTCTCTGCTCCCTCCATTCTCTGGCATCAGCCAGAGCCTCCCCTTCTGCCCAGAAGCTCACATGTCTCGCCTTCCCAAAGACTCTGCTCCTTCAGTGAACCCTCCCTCCCGAAGCATCATCCTCACCACCAGATACCTCCTCTCAGTCAACAGACAGGCTCCAGTGTCTCCCGTGGGAGGGCCTTCCCTTATCCCACGCCGCCGTCCATTTCTCTTCTCCTCTTCCCAAAAGGATTGTCGACACACTCTATTTCCACTTCCTCACTCCCACATACTTATAAAGAATATGTCATGACAGGAGAACTCTTGTTTTTCTATTTTTCTTCCCCCATGCTTATAAAGACTATTTAATGACAGGAGAAGTCTCACGGGAGAATGTGAAATGAAAAAAGGCAGGATGTAAAACCGCACATTCGGTCTGACCCCAGTTATTTATACATTGCAGATGAAGGAAAGACACCAAAATTCTACCAGTGGTTATTTCTGAAGGTTAGGTGATTTTTATTGGACTTCCTTATCATCTAAAAAAATTCATATTATACAAAAGGAGAGAAATCTCTCTTTAGCTAAAGTCTATTGTATTTATACTTATGAGCACGTGTCTTATTATACTGCCTAAGCATCATGGCTTTGGTCCTATGCAATTAATTAATTAATACTATAATTAATTATTTCTATATGCATCTACTATGAAATGATTAGCCCAATCAAGTTAGTTAACACACCTTGTAATTATTTTTAGAAGATTAGGGAGACACTCTTGTCCTATTCTTTTTAAAAATTTTTTTACCAGAATAGGAGCCCAGTTATTTTATTTTATTATTATTATTTTTTGAGTTGGAGTCTCACTCTGTCGCCCAGACTGGAGTGCAGTGGCACGCTCCCGGCCACCGCAGCCTCGACCCGCTGGGCTCCGGCGATCCTTCCGCCTCAGCCTTCCAAGTAGCTGGAACTACAGGCGCGTGCTACCACGCTCGGCTAATTTTTTACTTATTGTAGAGACGAGGTCTCGCCAAGTTGCCCGGGTGGGTCTCGAACCCCCGGGCTCAGGCAATCCACTCACCCTGGCCTCCAAAGTGCTGGGATTACAGGCTGAGCCACTGAGCCCGGCCAGGAGTCCGTTTATATAAAAATTCTGTCACTTATTCTTGTGTTTGTTTTCTTTTTTATCAAAGATATATATAAAGAACTCAGAGAGTTCCAGAAGCCTTATCAAGACAAACAGAAGTCCCCTACCCCTCCTCTCTTCAGCCTGATTCCTGCTCCCTAGAAACAAACGCTTTCTTTTTTTCCACAGTGTCTTACTCTGTTGCCCAGGCCGAAGTGCAGAGGCATGCTCATAGCTTACTGCCGCCTCAAACTCCTGGGCTCAAGGGATCCTCCTGCCTCAGCCTTCCAAGTAGCTGGGACTACAGGAACACACTATCATGCCCAGCTAATTTTAAAAATTTTTTGTAGAGCCAGAATCTTGCTATATTGCACAGGTTGGCCTCAAACCCCTGGTCTCAAGTAATCCTCTTGCCTCAGTCTCCCAAAGTGCTAAAATTATAGGTGTGAGCCACTGTGCCTGGCCAAAAACACTTTCAATTCATCAATTTTGGGGGGTATTTCCCTTCATGTTTCTAAAAATGCTTATATAACTATTCACAGAATTTTCGGCTGTAAAAATTTATTTATTATCTCCCTGTTATGGAAAATAAAGATTTAGTCATACATAAACACATCATGAGATTTTTGTTGTTGCTATTATTCACAGAGTCAGGGTCCCACTATGCTGCACAGGCTGTACAGTAAATAGATGTTTAATTTCGTAAGAAACTGCCAAACAGGTTTGCAAAGTGGTGGTGGCATTTTATGTTCCCACCGACTATGTTCCAGTTACTCTAGGTCCTCGGCATCAGTTGACATTGTTAATCTTTTAAATTTGACCACTTTAGTGAATGTATAATTGTAGCTCATTATGGCTTCAATCTTCATGTCCCTGGTGACTGATAATATCAAGCATCTTCTCATGTGTTTGTTAACCATTCCCATATCTTCTTTGATGACATGTCTGCTCAAATCTTTTGTTTATTAAGAAATTTTTAAAATTGAGTTTGTATTCTTGTTATTAAGTTGCAAAAGTTCTTTATATGTACCAGATGTAAGTCTTTTGTCATGTAAATATACTGTGGATATTTGGTCCCAGTTTGTGGCTTATTTTTGTTGTTGGTTTTTTTTTTTTTATAACGTGTTTCAAAGAGAGTTTTACTTTTTAAAACAGATGTTTATGTTGCCCAGGTTGGCCTCAAACTCCTTGTCTCAAACAATCCTTCCACCTTAGCCTCAAAAGTTTTAGGGGTTTTTTGTTTGTTTGTTTAGGGGTTTTTTTTGCTTAGTGGCTAAGAGTTTTATTGGGGAGTAACTTTATTTTTTTATTTTAAAGATGTGGGGTACAATTCAGGTATACAAGTGGTCATCAAGCAGGTAAAGTTTAGGCCTCTTTTGGTCCCCACTTTGCCTGGTTTGAGATCCAGAACCCTTACTGATGTTGTGTCTCTCCCAACTCCACCCACCCTGGCAGTATACTGCTACCGCTAATCCCTTTCTTGAAGTATTATGGAACCAACCATGCTGCCCATCAGAAGATGACTGGATTTTTTTTTTAATGGTACATATACGTGATAGAATATTATGCAGCTATAGAAGGATAAAATTATGAACTTTGCAGCAACTTGGATGGACTTGGAGTCTATAATACTGAGTGATCTATCACAGAAACAAAGAACTGATTACCACATGCTCTCACTCATAAGCGAACTCTGAACAATTATCATAATACTATAAGAAAGAGATTGGCAGTAGTGGGAAACTGCCAGGTGTGGGGGCAGACCTTATCAACAAGGGTACCTGCATAATGAACATTTGTATACCTAAACCTGAATTGTGTCCCACATCTTCAAAATTTAAAAAAAAAAAAAAAAATTCTGCTTATGAGTGAAGAAGTTTTAATTTTAATGAAGTCCAATTTATCAACTTTTTTCCTTTTATGGTTTGTGTTTTTTATGTCCTATGTAAAAAGTCCTTCCATGAAGACTTTTCTCTTGCTTTTATCCTAGAAGTTTTCTCGTTTGCCTTTTATGTATGGGCCCAAGATCTGTTTCTGGTTGATGTTTGTGTATGGGATAGGATAAGGGACAAGTATTTTGGGTTTTCCGTATGGATATTCAGTTGCTCCCGAATTAATTTTTTAGAAGATCGTCCATTAGCCATTGACTAACAGTGTTGTTTTTATCAAACATCAAATGACCATATATGTGTGGGTTTATATCTGGATTTTCATTCTGTTCCATTGAGAACCAAAACCATACTTACTAGAATCCTGTCGCTTTTTGGATAGATGTACACTGTATCCTTCAGGTACACTAAGCCTTCAATATTACTCTCTTTTCCAAAATTGTTTTGCCCATTCTAGGTCCTTTACAATTCCATATAAATTTTAGAATGAGTTTGTCAGTTTCTACCAAAAAATAAAAGTTTGCTGGAATTTTGTCTGGGATTGCTTTGAATCCATAAGTCAATCTGGGGAACACTGACATTTTAACGTTATTGAATTTTCTCATTAGTGAATATAGTATATCTTTTCATTTCCTAGGTCTTCTTTAATTTCTTTCAGCAGTATTTGTAGTTTTTATCATACAGGTATAATTAAATTTATCCCTAAATATTTCATTTTTGATGCTATTATAAATAGTGTTTCCAATTTCAATTTCCAAATGTTTGTTGCTGATTTTCATATGTTGACCTTGTATCGTACATCCTCACTAAACTCACTAGTTCTAATAGTTTTTTGCATGTTCTTCAAGATTTTCTGCATACACAATCATGTCATCTGCCAGTCAAGACGGTTTCACTTCTCCTCTTCCAATCTATATGACTTCTATTTATTTTTCTTGTCTATTGTTGGCTAGTGTATTGGCTAGGACAATGTTGTCAGTGTTGAACAGAAGTTACCAGAGTAGATATCTTTACCTGGTTCTTGATTTTAAGGGGAAAAGTGAAAACCGTTCCAACTTTCATCTCTTCCTTTTTTTTTTTTTTTTGAGTTGGAGTCTCACTCTGTTGCCCAGACTGGAGTGCAGTGGCCGCTCCTGGCCACCGCAGCCTCAACCCGCTGGGCTCTGGTGATCCTTCCGCCTCAGCCTTCCGAGAAGCTGGAACTACAGGCGCGCGCTACCACGCCCGGCTGATTTCTTCATTTATTGTAGAGATGAGGTCTCTCCAAGTTGCCCAGGTGGGTCTCGAACCCGCGGGCTCAGGCAATTCACTCACCTCAGCCTCCCAAGGCGCGGGATTACAGGCTGAGCCACCGAGCCTGGCTCTTTTTTTTTTTAATTGTAGTCTTACTCCATCGTCCAGCGGCACATTCACGGCCACCCCAGCGTCGACTTGCTAGACTCCAACGATCCTTCCACCTCAGCCTTCCAAGTAGCCGGAACAACAGGTAAGGAATACGATGCCCGGCTAAGATTTTATTTATTGTAGAGACAAGGTCTCACCAAGTTGCCCGGGCTGGTCTCGAACCCGCAGGCTCAGGCAATCCACTCTGCTTGGCCTCCCAAAGTGCTAGGATTACGGGCTGAGCCACCAAGCCTGGCCTCCTCTTTTCTTAATAGCATCTTGTTCTAGTTTCATGTATGGTAGTATTGTTCTCTTTATCTGAAGATATCCATTACGGGGTATATTTGTTTAGGTTTGTTTATGCTCCTTGTCTTTTTTCTGATTCTGCCAAGTTTATTGCCTGTGTTATTTTTTGTTTTGTTTTGTTTTGCTTAGTTTGTTTTTGTTTGGTTGCTTTTTCTCTTTCATTTTATGGCTTTTCTCAAATGGATTTGTGTCACTTGTCTTATTTTTTATAAAGAGGAAGCCCTGCAGACAGTTGGTTAGTCTCAAATCTTTTCTTCCTGCATATCTGTCCAACTAGACATTTCCAATTCTCCTTTGTGACTACAAGAGGCCGTATCACCAAGATTTCAACAATGAAATGGACTGGAAAGCATATATGCTGCTTAAGCCTCATTTGCTTAAAACAAAGTTGCTGGCCTGAATTTCCTCTGTTCTCCTTTTCCTGTAAGCTAGAACACAGATGTCCCGCGATTAGTGAATATAAGCTTTTAGACCAGAGGATGGTAAACCAATGAAATGAAGGGATTCTGAGTCTGTGAACGCTTGTGAAGCAAAAAGAAATTAACTTCTATCTCCTTTAGTCCACCTATTAGGGGATCTTCTTGGTACAGTAATGTAGACTTTAACTAATATCCCAACAAATACAAGCACTGGAAAGCAGATTGGAAGTTTATGTGCATGAGGGCATGAATGCTTCCCATGGTGGGTTTCGCTCTAAGGCAGCTGTTCTTCAGGTGTGATCCAGGTAGCTTTGTGGGCTCTTGAGACACTTTCAGGGAGCGATTGAAGACAAAACTATTTTCATGATAATACTAAGGGATTTTTTACCCTTTTCATTCTCATTCTCTCCTGAGTTTTCTGTCAGTAGAGTTTTCTGTTGTGTGATGCACAACAGATTGACTGGAGAATCTGAGATCTGCAAAAATATCAAATGATGTCACTCTTCTCTCTAAATACAGTAAGTCCCCTACATATGAATGAGTTCTGTTCCAAGAGAGCGTTTGCATGTCCAATTTGTTCATAACAAAATTAGCCTAGGTACCCAACTAAGACAATCAGCTATATAGTACTGTACTGTAATTGGTTTATAATACTTTTCACACAAATAATACATTTTGAAAAACAAAAAATAAAGCAGGCTCAGTGGCTCAGCCTGTAATCCCACGCTTTGGGAGGCTGAGGTGAGAGGATTGCCTGAGCCCACGGGTTCGAGACCCACCTGGGCAACTTGGTGCGATCACATCTCTACAATAAATCAAAAAATTAGCCAGGCGTGGTAGCGCGCACCTGTAGTTCCAGTTACTTGGAAGGCTGAGGTGGAAGGATCGCCAGAGCCAAGCAGGTCGAGGCTGCGGTGGCCGGGAGTGTGCCACTGCATTCTAGTCTGAGCGACAGAGTGAAACTCCAACTCAAAAATATATAAATAAGTAAATAAAACATTTTTAATCTTACAGTGCAATATCTTGCACACACTGACAATGTATGCCAGACATGTAAACTAACTTACAAGATTGAACGTGCAAACATAGGTTTACATTTCTGAAAGTTCACAAATTAGCTGGGCACAGTGGCTCAAGTCTATAATCCCAGCACTTTGGGAGGCGAAGGCGAAAGGACCACCTGAGCTCAGGGGCTCAAGACCAGCCTGGGCAACTTGGCAAGACCTTGTCTCTATAATAAATAAAAAAATTAGCCAGGCTTGGTAGCACGCCTGTAGCTCCAACTATTCAGAAGACTGAGGCAGAAGGATCACGTGAGCCCAGCAGGTCGAGGCTGTGATGGCTATGAGTGTGTCACTGCACTCCAGCCTGGGTGACAGAGTGAGATTTCAAATCAAAAAAAGAAAAAAAAGTTCACAAATTGAAGGTTCATATGTAGGAGACTTACTGTAGCTTCGTTTAGAAACTATTGTTATTTTTTCATAAAAATATGTTAACACATAAGAGGTTTCTTACTGTTATTTTTAAATGGGTAAAGGAGTAACATTTTAAAATTTCTTGTTTTAATTTTAAATATATGCATAATAGCCGGGCTCGGTGGCTCAGCCTGTAATCCCGCGCCTTTGGGAGGCTGAGGTGAGTGGATTGCCTGAGCCCATGGGTTCGAGACCTGCCTGGGCAGCGAGG
>NW_007251251.1:551311-569996 GCF_000164805.1 Carlito syrichta
CTACTCGGAGGCTGAGGCAGAAGGATCGCTGGAGCCCAGCAGGCGAGGCTGCGGTGGCCGGGAGCAACCACTGCACTCCAGTCTGGGTGACCAAGTGAGACTCCAACTCAAAAAAATAAATATATGCATAATATATTTTAAAGCTTTTGAGGGTACTTAATAAAGAATATAAAGGCATCCTAAGATCAAAAAGTTTAAGAATTTGCCTTGTTCACATACCACCCAAAGACTTGAAGACAGGCCTACGCTGCTTATCACTACCACTGCCAGTGCCCAAACACACTGTCATGGGGCTTGGGGATTGACCAGGCCCACTTGCCACCTGTGGCCTTCCAAGGGTCTGACGTCAGGTCCATACTACCCACTGTTGCCTGCATGAGCCATCCATGGGCCTGGAGATAGGTCCATCCTACATATGCCACCTCAGCGTGTCGGGGCTGGCCCACTCAGCCCATCACCACCACCACCAGTGCCCAAGGACTGGCCAGTCCTGATTACAACCAAATAAATCATATGGAGACTACACTATTACACTCACCTATAATCAAAAACAAAACCTTATACCCAATCAACACTATAGATACATCTATAGAAAAAAAGTCTTTCCCTACAAAAGCCAATTATAATATTAGAAGAGGTGACTGTTACACCAGAGGTGCAGATATAACATAAGGACAAGAGAAACAGGAAAAAGAAAGGAAACATGAAATTTCCAAAGGAACACAATAATTATCCAGTAACATCTCTCTCTTTTTTTTGGAGTTAGAGTCTCACTGTCACCCAGACTGTAGTGCAGTGGCCGCTCCCGGCCACTGCAGCCTCGACCTGCTGGGCTCTGGTGATCCTTCCGCTTCAGCCTTCCAAGTAGCTGGAACTACAGGCACGTGCTACCACGTCCGGCTAATTTTTTTTGATTTATTGTAGAGATGAGATCTCACCAGGTTGCCCAGGTGGGTCTTGAACCCATGGGCTCAGGCAACCCACTCACCTCAGCCTCCCAAGGCACGGGATTACAGGCTGAGCCACTGAGCCTGGCTCCAGTAACATATCTTAATGGAAAAGAAAATCTATGAAATGCCTAAAAAAGTTTTAAAATAATGATACTAAAGAAAATCAGTGAGACACAGGGAAACACAGATAAACAATACAAAGAGACCAGGTATGGTGGCTCATGCCTATAATCCCAGCACTTTGGGAGATGGAAGGAATGCTTGAGGCCAGGAATTCGACACCAGTCTGGGTAGCATAGCAAAACCCTGTCTCTATAAAAAAATTTTTTTAAGCAGCTGGGCATGGTGGTGCATACCTGTATTCCCAGCTACTCAAGAGGCTCGGGTGGGAGGACTGCCTGAGCCCAGGGGGTCAAGGTTGCAGTGAGCCATGAGTGTGCCACTGCACTCCAGTCTGGGTGACAGAGTAAGACTTCAACACTCCCCCCGCCCAAAAAAAAACCAGGAAAAGAAGATCTGATTTTTCTCTGAATAAGAAATTCAACAAAGAGACAGATATCATAAAAAAGAACCAAATAGAAATTCTAGAACTGGAGAATTCAATGAATGAAGTAAAAAATACAATCGGGGGTCTCAATAATAGATTATTAGATCAAGCAGAAGAAAGAATTTGTGAACTTGAAGACAGGTCTTTTGAAATAGCCCAGTCAAGAAAAAAGAAAGAAACTCTATGTGACATATGAGGCCCCATAAAGTAACTACATATTAGAATTTTGGGAAGAAAAATTAGAATTATTTGAATTTTCAGAAGGAGATGAGATGGGCAAAGCCATAGGAAATCTGTTTAACAAAATAATAGATGAAAGATTCCCAAGTCTTACAAAAGATGCAGATACAGAAAGCTAAAAATATTCGCAAATAGACTCAACCCAAAAGATCTTCTCTAAGTTCTTCTTCAAGCACACATTATAGTCAAACTATCAAAAGTCAAAGACAGAAAAATTTTAAAACAACAAGAGAAAAGTGTTAATATAACATATAAGGGAATCTCTATGAGACTAATAACAGGTTTCTCAGCAGAAACTTAGCAGGCCAGGTGAGAATGGGTTGATATATTCAAAGTCCTGAAAGAAAAAAATACTGTACCCAGCAAAACTATCTTCAAAAATCAAGGGGAAATAAAGTCCTTCCCACACAAGCACAAACCAAGGGAATTCATCACCACTAGACCAACCCTACAAGATATCCTTCAGGAAGTCCTATATCTGGAAGTGAAAGGACAATACCTATCATCATGGAAACACAAAACTCACTGGTAGAGCAATACATGAATGAGAAAGAAAAAAGAATCAAACTTCACCACTACAGAAAATCACCAAGTTGCAATGATAAATAATAAGAGTGAAAAAAAGGAACAGTGGGTATACAAAACAATCAGAGAACAATGAACAAAATAACAGAGATAAGTCCTCACCTATCAATAATAACCTTGAATGCAAACACTATAAATTCCTCACTTAAAATATATAGACTCACTGAAGGGATTTTTTTACAAAAACATGATGCAACTATATGCTGCTTACAAAAAACTCACCTCGCCTGTGAGAACACATACAGAGTGAAAGTGAAAGAACGGAAAAAGATACTCCATACAAATGGAAAACAAAAGCAAGAAGAAGTAGCTATAATTATATCAGATAAAACAGACTTTAAGACAAAAACAGTAAAAAAAAGAACAAAAAAAGACAAACAAGGTCATTATACAATGATAAAGGGATCAATTCAGCAAGAGGATATAACAATTCTAAATATATATGCACCCGACACTGGAACACCCAGATATATAAAGCAAATATTATTTAATTTAAAGAGAGATAGACTCTAATACAATAATACTTGGGGACTTCAACACCTCACTCTGAGCATTGGACACATCATCTAGACAGAAAATCAACAAAGCAACATTAGGTTTAAACTACACTTTAGACTAAATGGACCTGACAGACATTTGCAGAACATTTCATCCAATAGATGCGAAATATACAATCTTCTCAACAGCACATGGAACATTATCTAAAATAGACCCTATGTTAGGCCACAAAACAAGTCTCAAAAACTTTTAAAAAACTGAAATCATAGTGATTATTTTCTCAGACCACAATGGAATAAAACTATAAATCGATAACAACAGAAACTTCGGAACCTGTACAAATACATAGAAATTAAACAACATACTCCTGAGAGAATCTTGGGCCAATGAAGAAATTAAGAAGAACTTTTTTTTTTAAAGTTCTTAAGACAAATGAAAATAGAAACACAACATATCAGAACCTATGGGATATAACAGAAGCAGTGCTAAGAGGGAGGTTTATGGCAGTAAACACCTATACAAAATAAGTAGAAAGATTTCAGATAAACAACAATGCACCTCAAGGAACTAGAAAAGCAAGAACAGGTCAGTTGTGGTAGCTCATGCCTGTAATCTCAGCACTTTAGGATGTTAAAGTAGGAGGATTGCTTGAGCCCAGGAGTTTACATCCAGCAGTTTAAGCAAACCTGGCCAACTTAGCAAGACCTCATCTCTACAGAAACTAGAAAACTTAGCCAGACATAGTGGCACATGCCTGTAGTCCCAGCTACTTGGAGACTAAGGCAGAAGGATTGCCTGGGTGCAGGAGGTTGAGGATATGATGAGTTGTGGTCATGCCACTGCACTCCAGCCTGGGCAACAGAGATTCTGACTAAAAAAAATTTTTTTAAATAAATAAATAAAAAGCAAAAACAAGCCAAAACCCCAAATTAGTAGAAGGACGGCCAGGTGCAGTAGCTCATGCTTGCAATCTCAGCAATTTGGTAGACCAAGGTGAGAGGATTGCCTGAGCCCACAGGTTTGAGACCAGCCTGGGCAATATGATGAGACCTCATCTCTATGATAAGTCAAAAAAAAAACTAGCTGGGTATCATGGCACACACCCGTAGCTCCAGATAGTTGGAAGGCTAAAGCGGATCCTGAGCCCAGCAGGTTGAGGCTACGGTGGCATTTCTACACACCACTAATGAACTAGCTGAAAAATGAAGTCAAGAAAGCAATCCTACTACCTAAAAATAAATTTAACCAAGGAGGTAAACTACAACAAAAACCACAAAACACTGATGAAAGAAACTGATACATTTAAAAACAAATAGATGACTGGGCTCGGTGGCTCAGCCTGTAACCCCAGCACTTTGGGAAGCCGAGGCGAGTGGATTGCCTGAGTCTGGGGGTTCAAGACCAACCCAGGTAACTTGGTGAGACCTTGTCGCTACAATAAATCAAAAAATTAGCCGGGCCTGGTAGTGCATCGCCTGTAGTTCTGGCTACTTGGAAAGCTGACGCAGAAGGATTGCTGGAGCCCAGCAGTTCAATGCTGGGGTGGCCGTGAGTGTGCCACGGCACTCCAGCCTAGGCGACAGAGTGAGACTCCAACTCAAAAAACAAAAATAAAAATTTTTAAAAAGGCATCTCATGTTCATGAATTGGAAGAATTATTATTATTATTATTTTGAGTTGGCTCGCCCAGGCTGGAGTGCAGTGACATGCTCACGGTCACCCCAGCATTTATCTACTGGGCTCCAGCGATCCTTCCACCTCAGCCTTCCAAGTAGCCAGAACTACAGGCGTGTGCTACCACACCTGGCTAATTTTTTGATTTATTGTAGAGACGAGATCTCACCATGTTACCCAGGTTGGTCTCTAACCTATGGGCTCAGGCAACCCTCTCGCCTCAGCCTCCCAAAGTGCTGGGATTACAGGCTTAGAATTAATAATTTTAAAAAGACCATATTACCCAAAGCAATCTACAGATTCAGTGCAAATTCTATCAAAATACCAATGACAGTCTTCACAGAAATAGAAAACAGAAATAGTCCTAAGATTCATATGGAACCACAAAAGACCCTGAATAGCCAAAGCAATACTGAGCAAAACAACCACAGCTGGAAGCATCACATTACCTGACATCAACATATATTACAAAGCTATACTAAGCAGAACAACGTAAAAACCTCATTGGATATATAGACCAATGAAACAAAATAGAGAACCCAGAAATAAATCCATGTATTTACAGCTAACCTTTTTTTTTTTTTTTTTGAGTCAAGATCTCACTCTGTTACCCAGACTGGAGTGCAGTGGCACAATCACCACTCACTACAGCTTTGACATCTTGGACTCAGGTGATCCTTCCACTTCAACCTTCCGTGTAACTGGGACTACAGGTGCACACTACCATGCCCAACTTTTAAAAATTTTTATTTTTGTGGACTCAAAATCTCACTATGTTGCCCAGGTTAGTCTAGAACTCCTGGACACAAGCAATCCTCCTGCCTCAGCCTCCCAAAATGGTGGGATTACAGATGTGAACCCTGTACCCAGTTCCGACTGATTTTTGTGTGTGTGTGTATTGGGGTGTCTCACTCTGTCAACTAGACTGGAGTGTAATGGCACAATCACTGCTAACTGCAGCCTTAAACTCCTGGGCTCAAGCAATTCTCCTACTGCAGCCTCCTGAGGATTGCTTGAGCCCAAGAGTTTAAGACCAGCGTAGCAACATAGTGAGACCTCATCTCTACAAAAATAAAAATAAAAAAATTAGCCTATAGACCCAACTACTAGGGAGGCTGAGGTGGGAGGATTGTCTGAGCCCAGGAGGTTAAAGCTGCAGTGAGCTATGATTATGCCACTGCACTCTAGCCTGGGTGACAGAGTGAAACCTCAACTCAAACTCACACACACACACACACACACACACACACACACACACACACACACATCACCTCAATCCAGTTAGAAAGACAGTTATAAAGAAGACAATAAAATGCTGGCAAAGATGTGGAGAAAAAATAACTCTTTTTTTTTTTTGAGCTGGAATCTCACTTGGTCACCCAGACTGGAGTGCAGTGACCGCTCCCGGCCACTGCAGCCTCGCCTGCTGGGCTCCGGCGATCCTTCCGCCTCAGCCTTCCAAGTAGCCGGAATTACAGGCATGTGCTACCACGCCTGGCTGATTTTTTGATTTATTGTAGAGATGAGGTCTCGCTGCCCAGGCGGGTCTCGAACCTGCGGGCTCAGGCAATCCACTCATCTCAGCCTCCCAAAGGCGTGGGATTACAGGCTGAGCCACAAAGCCCAGCTGAAAGGAGAACTCTTACACACTCTTGTTGGGAATGTAAAATAGTACAGCCATTATGGAAAATAGTGTAGAAGTTTCTCAAAAAACTAAAAATAGAATTACCATACAATCCAGCAATCCCACTGCTGTGTGTTTATCCAAAGAAAGGACATCAAAGGGATACCTACACCCCCACGTTTATTGCAGTACTATGTACAATAGCCAAGATATGGAATCCACCTGTGTCCACCAATAGCTGAATGGATAAAGACAGTGTGGTATATATGAGGTCCAACAATTAAGTTCATGAACTCATCCTAGAAAAAGTGCTATATAACTTGTTGCTGAACAGCACTACGGTCACCTTCAAGGTATTCCCCTTGGGAGGCTATGCACTGCCAGCGCCTAGTTTACCCATCAAAGCAATTTTGGAACTCTTTTTCTGAAATGGCCATCAGAACGGTTGTATGACCTTTGATGTCCAGAATGTCATCAAAATGTCTTCCTTTCGACATTTCCTTTATCTTCAGGTAAAGAAAAGTCACTAGGGGCAGATCAGATGGGTAGGGAGGGTGTACCAATACAGTTACTTTTTACTGGTTAAAAATTCCCTTACAGACAGTGCTGTGTGAGGTGGTGCATTGCTGTGATGTAAGAGCTCCTTCGGGACCATTTTTGCATGCACCTTTCTCACACCAAGATTTTCAGTTAAGATTCTCCTAACTCTTTCTCTATCCACGTGTATTTGAATTGCTATGCTTCCCAGTCAACGATTTTGACACACAATTCAACAAATTTTTGCAATGTTTTCATCAGTTCTGCTCATTCCTGTCCATCCTGACCTCTCTTCATCAGTGACGTGTTCTCTCCCCTCAGAAAAACGTTAAATCCATTTGTACACTGCCATTTCCTTCATGACTTTCCCCCATAAACTTGGACTAACATGTCCCTGATTTAACTTCCACTCTTGCCAAATTTAACAAAAACGTAATGTTTGCTCATTGCTCTAATTCAAACTCCAACATTCCTGCCACAGCGGTTCTGATGGCCCTTCCAGAAAAGGAGTTCCAGAATTACCTTGATGGGTAAACTAGGCGCTGGTGTCAGTGCATAGTTTCCCAAGGGGAGTACTTCGAAGGTTAACCATAGTGATATTCAGCAGTGAGGTAGGTAGCACGTTTTCTAGGATGAGCCCATGAATTTAATTGTCAGGTCTTGTATACAAAATGGAATACCATTCAGCCACAAAAAGAATAAAACCCTGTCTTTGCAGTAGCATGTATAGAACTGAAGGTCATTATGTTAAGTGAAGTAAGCCAGACACAGAAAGACAAATACCGCTCATATATGGGAACCGAAAACATTGATCTCATGGAGGTAGAGAGTAGAATGGTAGTTACCAGAGGCTAGGAAGGGGAAAGCGAGGCTGGTTAATGGGTACAAGCATGCATTTAGATAGAAGGAATAAGTGTTCTAGTGTTTGAGAGCACATTAGGGTGACTATAGCTAACAATAATTTATTGTCTATTTCCAAATAGCTAGCAGAGAAGATTTGAAATGTCCCGAACACAAAGAAATAACAAAATTTTGACATAATGGATACCCTAAATACCCTCATTTAATTATTACACATTGAATGCATGTGTCAAAATAGCATATGTACCCCACAAACATGTACCATTATTATTATCCATTTAAAAAAAGATATTATTATTTTTTTTTGAGCTGGAGTCTCACTCTGTCACCCAGACTGGAGTGCAGCGGCCGCTCCCAGCCACCGCAGACTCAACCTGCTGGGCTCTGGCGATCCTTCTGCCTCAGCCTTCCAAGTAGCTGGAACTACAGGCCTGCGCTACCACGCATGGCAAATTTTTTGGATTTATTGTAGAGATGAGGTCTCGCCAAGTTGCCCAGGTCTCGAACCCGCGGGCTCAGGCAATCCAATCACCTCAGTCTCCCAAAGCGCGGGATTACAGGCTGAGCCACCGAGCCCAGCTAAAAAAAAAAAAAAAGGTATTCTAAAAGTTTAAGAACCATTGTTCCAGGGTGACCTGGCTTGATTCTTCAGCATCTGTAGATTTTTCTTTTGAGCTGGTTGTTTTCCCCATAATTTAACTATTCTCCTGTCTTACAACTTTTGGGAACTTCCCATTGCACTAAAAACACAACTGTCTAACCAAGCCTATGTCTGGCATTTGCTTAATTCACCATTGTCATCTTGTGTAACTCTCCCATTGTCTCATATTCTCCGGCCACACTCCCTGTGATTCATTCCTTCAGTGAGCCAAACTCTAGCCTGCCTCTAGTTCTTTGCACTGTGGGGAGATGGCCCGCTGTGGCATCCTGATAACCTTATACAAAATCCCTGTACAGTCCGCCTACGCAAGATGGGAAGGAACCTCAGTTGAACCTCCATCTTGGCAGAAGGCTGTGAGCCTCCTGGAACACAAAGGAGGCTTGCGAGGAGTTGCTGCAAGGCCATTTCTCACTCGCTTCCCCATGGGCCAAGAAGGTTGTCAGGAGACAATTCCTCACGGTTTCCCAGGTTCCAGTGAGGTGTGGGGCTTCCAGTTTCACCCCCACTCAAGGATACAACTGCCAGCTAGAATGCTGCAGATCTGGCAGTGGCTCCCCATCAATAAAGTGTTCCACCATCTGAGTTGGGCCACCTGGCCTTTTGGTTTCAGTGTCGCCCTGCACAAGGGCCACTAGAAGCTGGTACCTTTGGCTATTGCTCTTTTCAATATCTATGTAAGTAATACAATGTCTGAATTGGCCAGGCATGATGACTCATGCCTGTAATTCCAGCACTTTGGGAGGCAGAGGCGAGAGGATTGCTTGAGCCCAGGGGTTCAAGACCAGCCTGGGCAACTTGGTGAGACTTTGTCTCTACAATAAATCAAAAAATTAGCCAAGCGTGGTGGCATGCGCATAGTCCCAGCTACTTGCAAGGCTGAGGTGGAAGGATTGCCTGAGTCCAGCAGGTTGAGGCTGCAGTGGCCATGAGCGTGCCACTGCACTCCAGCCTGGCCAACAGAGTGAGACACTGACTCAAAAAAATAATTACAAAAAAGAGTCTGAATCTAAAAAGGGCTTTTTGTCTCTCTAGCAGTCAAACCTATCAGTCTTGTCTTGCCTTGTTCTTGACATTCCCCTGCTATTCCCTCTGCTTAAATGCCCTCATTCCATCCCACTAAACTCTTTTCAAATATTACTTCTGTAGCTCTTGCCTTAAATATCATCTCTTCATAGAGGCCTTCTTGACCAGCCTGTCCAAATAGATCCTTGTGGCAGACAGTATCAGTGGCAATTCCAACATCCATGCTCCTGTCCATTCTTCTTCCTTGCTAACAAGAACCCGCATCTTCTGAGGGTATTAGGCAGTCATGGGGTTCAAGAGAAGTCAGGTCCCTCTCCAATCCCAGAGGTTGTCTCTTAATTCATTGAATCCCAGCATGACAATGTCATTCTGTTGCCAGTGACTGGTCTAGAAATAGGCAGGTAGTACAAGCTTGCCTAGCAACACATGAGGTGATAGGTGATGGGTTGCTTCTGGGAACCTTTATCTCACTTTTACAAAGGGACCCCAAAACATGACATGCCTTGGCCTGCCTTCTGGCCTTTGGTTGTTGTGTGAGAACATTAAGTGTGGGCCTTCTGTGACCTTGAGAGGACAAGCATGAGGACAAAAGTCAATGCTTTAAGATGGCAAGACCAAAAGATGGACAGATCTTGCGTCACTGATGAGCCACTGTCCTAACCAACCCCAGAACTGCCCTTAGGATTTGTTATTTGGTAGAATGTATTTCCTTATTTTTTAAACCAGTTGAGCCCACTCTTCTGTTCCTTGCAACCATAACTTTTCATTCTCCTATTGTTTGCTTATTTTTTTCATGAAACTAGTCAAGATTTCATATAATTGCCAGATGCGGTGGCTCATACCTGTAATTCCAGCACTTTGGGTGGTGGAGGTGAGAGGATTGCCTGAGCCCAGAGGTTGGAGACCAGCCTAGGCAAAATGGCAAGACTTCATCTCTACAATAAACCAAAAAACTAGCTGGGCATGGTGGTGCACGCCTGTAGTTCCAGCTACTTGGAGGGCTGAGAAGGAAGGACAGCCTGAGCCCAGCAGGTCAAGGCTGTGGTGGCCATGATCATGCCATTGCACTCCAGTCTGGGCAACAGAGTGCAGAGTGAGACTTTGACTCAAAAAAAAAAAAAAAATCATATAACTTTGTTACTTGTTTTCTGTCTGTATACCATAGACAAAATGCAAACTCCAGAGGACAAGGCCTTCCTCTGTCTTCTTCATCACTGTACCCTCAGTATCTAGCATGATGGCTAGGACTGCATAGGCCTCCGATATATGTATGTTAAATGGATCTTTAAAAGAAATAGAGAAGTGGCCAGGCTCATGCCTGTAATCCCAGTACTTTGGGAGTCTGAGGAGAGATTGAACCCAGGAGTTTGAGACCAGCCTAGACAACATAGCAAGGCCACGTCTCTACAAAAAATAAAAAAATTAGCCAGGAATGGTGGTGTATTCCTGTAGTCCCAGCTACTTGGAAGGCTGAGGCAGAAGGATGACTTAAGCCCAAGAAGTCGAGGCTGCCATGAGCCATGATCATGCGACTATACTCCAGCCTGGGTGACAGAGTGAGACTCTAACTCAAAAACAAAAAGAAAGAAAGAAAACAAAAGAAAGAAAGAGAAAGAGGGGAAGAAAAGAAAAAATATGTTCTTCTATAATGATTTGCTTTAATCACCACCCCTCCTAGGTTGGCACTAAGCTAAGGAGTGAAATCTGCCTTTGTTAAGCTATTACTTACGGACTACCCCTTTCCACAGCTTGGAAAAGGATAGGCTATAATATCAGACACATCTGCAATTTATTAGCTGTGTGACTATAGCAAGCTACTTGACTCCTCTGAATCTCCATTTCTTCATTCTCAAGATGGAGATATGAAAATAGGGCTAGGCCAGGCGCAGTGGCTCCCGCCTGTAATACCAACACTTCAGGAGGCCAAGGCAGGAGGATTGGTTGAGCCCAGGAGTTTCAGCCTAGTCTGGGCAATATAGACAGATCCTATGTCTAAAATAAATATTAAAAAAAATGAAATTGTGTCCAGAGGACCTGGGCTCTAAGCCCAGCCCCTTTGCTCACTTGGCTCATGACCCTGGGTGAATCCCTTCCTCTCTGCTGGCCTCAGTTTTCTGGTACAGGTGGTTTCTAAGTTTCTCTCTGGCTATGGTAATCAACATCTCAAGACTAAGGACATTTCCAGACAAGGCTTTGGAAAAAAGGTCCTTGGCTCCCTCAAGGACTCTTGGTCCGCCAGTTATTTTACCACAACTTCCTTCGAAGTGCCCACCCGTTCTCTTTCATAATCTTGCCCTTGCTCACTTTTGCCACCCGCTGGACGCCCAGCCCCTCCTTCCCAGGACCCTAAGGCTCATCTTCCGTCGGTCTCAGGAACGGGTATAGAAGAGCCACGTGCATTCATCCCTCAAGGAACTACAGCCCCCAGAAGGCTTTGCAGCAACATCTCGGCGATGACCACCAAAGAGAAAAGGCTTTTCGGCGCGGCCAGCCGCCGCATGGCCTCTTGGGAGTTGTAGTTCACCGGCGAAGAGCCGCAGGACCGGGGCAAGACTGCAAGCCACCCTTCCCAGAAGTCACGGCGCTCGTCCCCACCAATCGGAGGCGTGGATCTTGGAAGGGGCCGGGAAGAGACGGGGCACCGCGGCGCACGCGCACTGTGAGTGGCTGGGGAATTCATGTGGAGGTCAGAGTGGAAGGAGGTGAGCATGGTGGGGTGCGGCAGGGGCCTGTTTCTCGTCGTGTCCGCAGCCCTCCTCTGCCCCGTCATATGCCCTTTGGGCGAGTGGGGTGCGGGCGTGGGTTCGCCTTGCGGGAGAGGGGAAAAGGGCCGAGCCTGGGCCCAGCCAGGGGTTGCGCGGAGTAAGGGAGGTGTGGATGGGGGCAGGGTGAGGAATAATCCAGAAGCTATTAGAAATGGAAAAGGGTGGGTGTCGTGTCCCGGCCCGCAGAGGTGTACGCGGAGAGATCAAGGCAGTGTCAGGAGTTGAGGTCCGGGAAGGAGGGAGGGGGGATTTGAGACCAGAGGCAACCGCGACGTTGGAGCGGGGCATTACAAAAGTTAAATGCTGGAGTGAGGTCGCCTGTGTTCCTGCCCACCCCGCCTCGGCCCTGCCCTCCCAGTTCTTGCAGAGATCTCGCTGTGCAGTTGGCGAGAGTCTTTCTGCCAAGTGGGTTCTTCTACTGTCTTGGTCCCAGATTGTCACCCAGCTCCTGCTTCTATAACAGGCCATTCCTAATGCACGAGAAGCAGCATGGTGAGGAGTTAAGCTATGCCTGCTAGCATTAGACCTCCAGCTTCTCGTTCTGCTTCTGCCACTTCATAACTGTGCGATCTGGGCTCTTCATAGAACCTCTCTGTGTACCTCAGTTTCCTCATCTGCAGTAATCTACTTCTTAGGGTAATTGCCAGGAGTAAATTGCTATTAAAAGACTGCCTGTACCAGGCAAGGTGGCTCATGCCTATAATCCCAGCACTTTGGGAGGCTGAGGCAGGAGGATTGCTAGAGTCCAGGACTTAGAGACCAGCCTGGGCAACATAGTGAGACCTTGTCTGTACCAAAAAAAAAAAATTAGCTGGGTGTGGTGGCATATGCCTGTAGCCCTACTATTCAGAGGCTGAGGTGGAAGGATTGCCTGAGCCCAAGAGGTGAGGCGGCTGGGGTGAGCAGTGATGGTGCCACTGCACTCCAGTCTGGGTGACAGAGTGCGATCCCAATTCAAAAACAAAGATGACCACCTGATATAAATGTTAGCTGTCACTATTGTTTTCGTTGTTGGCATCACCATGTAACACATTCTTTGAGTTAGTTTTTCAAGCCAGAATTGCACAGAAGCCACCATACAGTCTGTCTTGGAGACTTCTTGTCCAGGAAATGAAAGGGTAACTTAGAAAGTGCTAAATTCTCATTGGATCAAAATCCATGCCTTGTTCTCATTATTGAACCAAGTGCTCCAGACCCCTGTCTTTAAGTGGTTGAGAAAGAAAAAAGAAACTGAAAAAGAAAAAGAACAAAGGGATTGCTACTGCACTTTCCCAGTTGTAGAGTGTTATCATTAGCTCTCTCTCAGTGGGTGACTTAGCGCTCTCAGAGTGGGGAAATAGTTCACCAGCTTGAAAAGTTGAGTTGTGCTCAGAGAGAACTTTCTCTGAGGATTTGGGTCAAAGTTGTTTTGTTTTGCTTGTTTCGTTTTTCCTGCCTTAGGTGTGAGAGGGCCCAGCAGAAGGAGACATGGCTGCCAAGGTGTTTGAGTCCATCGGCAAGTTCGGCCTGGCCTTGGCCGTTGCAGGGGGCGTGGTAAACTCTGCCTTATATAATGGTGAGGCACCGAGGGGTGGCGGGTCACTGCCCTTTGCTGGAAGGTTTCTGTTGGTCTACATAGCCCATGTGATACCCTGATGGTAGCTGCTGTTTGTGAATGTGTGTGGCCTAGAGAGCTCACCTCATGCCATCTCACACCATAGAGTGGCACAGTTATCAGAGTCCCTGTCCTTTCAGCCATGGATTCTCTCAGAGCCTTTGTTCCAAAACAGCCTCCCAGCCTGGTTCCTGGTGGTTGTCTCTGGTTGCTCTTGTTTTCTTCAAATAGTGCTGTGCCCCAAGTGCTGCTGCAGTTTCAAGGTTCCCCTGGCTCTCTGCAATGGAGATCTCACTTGTTCTCTTCTGCTTTTGTGTGGAATAACCCAGCAAAGACTGTAGACTTGTTTGGGTGACCTCGAGCAGGAGCTTTTGCCCTGCCAAAGCACAGTAGTTTTGGAGAGAATGTCTTTGAGCTGCATTGCCCAGCTTCTAACAATGTGGCTGGAGGTTAAGCTGACTTCTTCCACCGTGCAGTGTGGCCTTAGGCAGGTCACTTCCCTCTCTCTAGTCCTCAGCTTTCCCATTGGTCAAACAATGGGATTGAACTAGTGTATTTCTCAAACCCCCCTCCCACTCTGAAAGTCTGTCACTGTCACAGCTGCAGGGCAGCAGTAGACTGGCCTCCCTGGTGTGTGGCTGTCTGACCGGAGGAGGCTGACTTTCAGAGTGAAGATATATGGACCAAATATAAAATGCAAGAGGCAGTTGATGAGAAAAGCCCACTTGGCTTAGGTGACATGTCTCTGTAGTACCATCATCCTTCTGGCCATACCTGCAACTAGACGGTAGTTGCCATCACGGAATCTCTCTCTGAGTCAGCAAGACAGCTCTGTCACCCATTACAGCTCTAGAGTAACTGAGCTATTAGGAAGGAAGAATGGACCAGGTGTGGTGGCTTACACCTGTAATCCCAGCACTTTTGGAGGCCAGGGCAAGAGGGTTGCCTGAGCCCACAGGTTCAAGACCAGCTTGGGCAGCATGGTAAGACCTTGTCTCTACAATAAATCAAAAAATTAGCTGGCTGTGATGGCGCACACCTGTAGTTCCAGCTACTTGGAAGGCTGAGGCGAAAGGATGGCCTGAGCCCAGCAGGTCGAGGCTGCGGTGGCTGTCATGTGCCACTGCACTCTAGCCTGAGCGACAGAGTGAGACTCTGACTCAAAAAAAAATAAAAAGGAAAGAAGAGTGGGGCGTCTGAATTTCAGGATTCCCATAGTGAGGGTGCTGCTTTTGGGAGCTCTGGGTTAAACTGGAGCTGGGATGGGCGTGTGGTAGCAGGGAGACTTCAGTGAGTTTCAGGAGTTTTAGGAGGTGGTTCTTGGAAATGTGTTCATGGATTTTGTGCGTGAGATGGTCAGCCAGAAATCAGCAGCCAGGTCTTAGCGGAAGAGCTCTTATTACCGAAGTCCTTGAGGAGACACATGGGGCAGGAAGTGGTTGCTTAGTTTTGTATAAGTTTCTAGAGACCAGAAGTTTGGGAAAGCAGAGCAGGAGAGGGGAGACTTAATAAGTAAACAGAAAGCCCCAGGGCTCTTTCAAAGACATGAACTTTGGGAGAAGGGATGAGGGGTTATTTCTGATCCATCTTTATCCTTCCTTCCTAGTGGATGCTGGGCACAGAGCTGTCATCTTTGACCGATTCCGTGGTGTGCAGGACATCGTGGTAGGGGAAGGGACTCACTTTCTCATCCCATGGGTTCAGAAACCAATCATCTTCGACTGCCGGTCTCGACCACGTAATGTGCCAGTCATCACTGGTAGCAAAGGTGAGTCTGGCCTGTGTGTCAGGTAAAGTAGGGTTTGTGAAAGAGGTGAGCTGCTCTTTTGTCAGATCCAGAAGCATCTGTGGGACACCAGGATCCCACAGATGTGGGCTGCACATCATAAGAATTGCTGGCATATTTGCCCTGGAGAGCTTTATCTCAATTCTTAGAAATATCTACTTAGCAGGGCATGGTGGCTCACGCCCCAACACTTTGGGAGGCTGAGGCAGGAGGATTGCTTGAGCTTAGGCATTCAAGACTAGCCTGGGCAACATAGCGAGACCCTGTCTCTACCAGAAAATTAAAAAAATTAGTCGGGTGGGATGGTGTGCACCAGCTGTCAGGATGCTGAGGCGGGAGGATTACTTGAGCCCAGGAGATCAAGGCTGCAGTGAGCCATGATTGTGCCACTATACTCCAGCCTGGGCAACAGAGAGAGACCTCGACTCAATAAAATTATATACAAGGTCCAACAATTAGGTTCGCGAACTATCGTAGAAAAGGTGCTGCATTACTTCTTTGCTGAATGTCGCTGCGATCACCTTTGAAGTACTCTCCATGGGAAACTGTGCACTCAGTGATGCATGCAGACAGCAGTACAAATTTAAGGAAATACCCAAAAGTGTGTCTTAAGAGTTACATGGTGATGTAATTTTAAGGAAATATGAATGTGCCGTGTGGTCCCTCAGCTACTGTATCATGACTGTGTAAACCAGCCCGCAGCCTGATGTTGGCCTGAATAGCTAACCATCTCTGCCTTGCTTTCCACGGCCTGTGGCCCAGCCCTGTGGCCTGACGTTATTACAAGCTTGGGCCCCGAGGACAGCCTCTTGGGTTCTGCGTCACTCCCCTGGGTTTCCAGTTAGAGTCTGAGGGGATATGCCGACACCATTCTCCCCCATGCTGCCCATAGAGGGGCACAGGCAGTGAAGGGGACAGCAGGTGTAGCTCAACAGTGACAGTTCCGCACAGACAGGAGAGGGTCACATGCTATTGTTTATTATCTTGATGACACTCAGTGCCTTCCATGCTGGTCCTCAGTAGATGTGTGCTTGCTGTGTGTGCCAGGCTTCGTGCCAAGTTAGAAGGTAGGCCGGAGCCTTTAAGGAGCTCAGTCCAGCGGGAAGAGAGACATGTGAACAAGAAGTTACAGCGGAAAGGGGTACCAGGGCTAAGGTCATATGCTGACTCCCACGGGTGCTGGAACAGCTCTTGTGGGGAACTGATGTCTGAGCTGGAACTTGCAGAGTGAGAAGTCTACGTGTAGGACAGAGATGGAAGAAGGATCAGATTGTTGATCTGCTCTGTGACTCCTAGCCAGGGAGAAGCACCAGTGCCTGTGAAAGATCTGACTTACCTCTACAGAAGAAGAAGTAAAGGGGTGCGGGGAAGGTGGTGTGGTATGGAGAAACATACAATCTAACTTAAAAGCCGGTTTCTATGGATCCATTATGTACCTGTTTCCAAAACTGTACTGATGAGAACTTCCAGAAGGCAGGGACTCGTGTGTATTAACATGTCTCCCACTTCTCCTGATGCCTGGTTCAGGACGGCATCTCAAGGGCACTCAGTCCACATTGGTAATGACGTTGGTAATTATGGTAAGCAGCTGTGACTGAGCCTTAGCTCCCAGCCACCTGAATTGTTCCGGACAGTTAGAATTCCCTCCCTTTAAGCCGGGCTTGGTGGCTCAGCCTGTAATCCCAGCACTTTGGGAAGCTGAGGTAAGTGGATTCCTGAGCCCGCGGGTTTGAGACCCGCCTGGGCAAATTGGCGAGACCTCATCTCTACAATAAATAAAAAATTAGCCGGGCGTGGTAGCGCACGCCTGTAGTTCCAGCTACTTGGAAGGCTGAGGTGGAACAGAGTGAGACTCCAACTCAAAAAAAAAGAATTCCCTCCCTTTGCCTGGGCCATGTAATGAGAAGCAGACCATAGGTGTGTCTGATAACCCCTTATGTCTTGCACATTTGACAGAGTGCATTTATGTGTATGTTTTCTCCTTCAACTCCCCCAAAGTTCCTCCAAGGCCTGAAAGGCAGATGAAGTCACCCCATTCTCATGGACAAGGAAATAAGCTCAGCTTGGCTGAGGCTTAGTGAGGCTGCATCACTTGTAAACAGGCTGGGATTACAACCCAAGCCTTTGGACTCCTAGTTAGTGCTGTTTCTACCACACCCAGACTCACCTCTCCAGGGCTCACTCCTAATTTGAGCCGTGGTTCCCTGGGCCTTCACAGTGCCTTGGAATTATTGGCATTGGCCTGTCCATCGCATAATGTTCAGTGTTCCAAACATCACATGGCACTAGGAGACATATAATCTGAATTGCTTATAATCAGAGGGCATTTAGGACCATGAAAAACTGCCACCACGGAAACCTTTAAGAAGTTCCAGCTGGGCTGGGCTCAGTGGCTCAGCCTATAATCTCGTGCCTTGGGCGGTTGAGGTGAGTGGATTGCCTGAGCCCGTGGGTTCGAGACCCGCTTGGGCAACTTGGTGAGACCTCATCTCTACAATAAATCAAAAATTAGCTGGATGTGGTAGCGTGCACCTGTAGTTCCAGCTACTTGGAAGGCTGAGGCGGAAGGATTGCCAGAGCCCAGCATGTCGAGGCTGTGGTGGCCGGGAGCGGCCACTGCATTCCAGTCTAGGCGACAGTAAGACTCCAACTCAAAAAAAAAAGAAGAAGAAGAAGAAGAAGTTCCAGCTGGGCGTGGTGGCTCAAGCCTATAATCCCAGCACTTTGGCAGGCTGAGGTGAGGGAATTGCCTGAGCTCACGGGCTCGAGAACAGCCTGGGCAACTTGGCAAGACCTCATCTCTACAATAAATCAAAAAATTAGCCGGACGTGGTGGTGCGTGCTTGTAATTCCGTCTGCTTGGAAGGCTGAGGCAGAAGGATCACCTGAACCCAGCAGGTCAACGCTGGGGTGTTTGTGAGCGTGCCACTGCACTCCAGCCTGGGCAACAGAATGAGACTGCAACTCAAAAAAAAAGAAAGAAAAGTTCCTACCTCCATGATGCTCTACTGGGTTCTCTGCCGGGAAACCAGGCATATTTGCTTCTTGCCTGCTAGGGTCTTCCCCCTACCTCCCAAATCGGGGTCTCACTCTGTTACCTGAGCTAGAGTACAGTGGCACATCCACGACTCACTACAACCTCAACCTCCTGGGCTCAGGTGAGCCTTCTGCCTTGGAGTCCCAAAGATACCACCACACCCAGCTAATTTTTTTATGTTTTATAGAGACGAGCTCTCGCTATGCTGTCCCACTTGGTCTTGAACTCCTAGACTCAAGCAATCCACCTGACTCAGCCTCTTTTTTTTTTTTTTTTTTTGAGTTGGAGTCTCACTCTGTCGCC
>NW_007251251.1:570016-602252 GCF_000164805.1 Carlito syrichta
GGAGTGTAGTGGCCGCTCCCGGCCACCGCAGCCTCGACCTGCTGGGCTCCGGCGATCCGTCTACCTCAGCCTTCCGAGTAGCCGGGATTACAGGCTGAGCCACCGAGCCCAGCTGACTCAGCCTCTTAAAGTGCTGTGATCGGGTGTGTGAGCCACTGTCCCTGGCCAGGGTCTTATAATCAGCAAATTTGTTTATAAATTGTAGCAAATTTGGTGCTGAGCACAGTGGCACGTGCCTGTAGTCCCAGCTATTCAGGAGGCCAAGGTGGGAGGATCACTTGAGCCTAAGAGTTCAAGTCCAGCCAGGGCAACATAGTGAAACCCCATCTTAAAAATAATTAAGAAAATAAAAATTATAGCAGATTGGGTTAGGAGAAGTTATATTAAAGGCCACTTGTGACTGGGCATGGGAGGTGGAGATGAGAGAATTGCCTGAGCCCAGGGGTTCGAGACCAGCCCAGGCAACTTAGCAAGACTGCTTCTCTACGATAAATCAAAAAAATTGCTGGGCATGGCGGTGCATGCCTGTGATTCTAGCTACTTGGAAGGCTGAAGTGGAAGGGTCACCTGAGCCCTGCAGGTCGAGGCTGCAGTAACTGTGAGCGTGGCACTGCACTCCAACCTGGGCAACAGAGATTCCGACTGCAAAAAAAGTCCCCTTGTTTCCCCACTGTGGTTTATTGTTACTCCAGTGTTTGTCCCCCACCCTAGACCTACAGAACGTCAACATCACGCTGCGCATCCTCTTCCGGCCCGTGGCCAGCCAGCTGCCTCGCATCTTCACTAGTATCGGGGAGGACTACGACGAGCGCGTGCTGCCATCCATCACCACGGAGATCCTCAAATCGGTGGTGGTGAGCAAGCTGGGTCCCTGGCAGCAGCAGAGCGGGGCAGTTGGCGGGCTGGGACGAGGCCCTCGGTTTCCTGGCTCTTCTGCTTCCTCATGCACCTCACCTGCTCTTCTGCCCTCCTCTGCACACCAGGCTCGCTTCGACGCTGGGGAGTTGATCACCCAGAGAGAGCTGGTCTCCAGGCAGGTGAGCGACGACCTCACGGAGCGAGCGGCCACCTTTGGGCTCATCCTGGACGACGTGTCCTTGGTAAGACACTTGGGGAGATGGAGGGGGCAGGGGCTGCAGGTCCGTGGGGGTGTCTGGCTCCATTTCTGGGTAGACGCTGTAGGCCCTGCCTTCTGCTTGCCTCAATGTGAGGCTGGAACACCCGGAAGCTCTGATGGTGGGGGGGCAGTCTCCTGGGGTTTGTTTTTGGTGGAGTGTTCTTACCTCCCCCTGCCACACATACTTTTCCTATGACCTCTGGTCATACCCATACGGTCCCTAACCACGAGATGTTTTTGCCTTCTCCAAATGGTGACCGTTCCCCAGAGCTCCCCAGAAAGCACCGTCTTGTTAATAACTGTTCGACACAGGAAGAAACCGCCTGGCAGAGACCAGAGAACAACTCGAGTAGTCTTCCTCCCCAGCACAGACCGCCCAGCCTGCCCCCTGGGAATGGCCTAACACTTGTGTTCTGAAGCTCAGTGGAGTGAGTTCAGGGAACACCCCCCCCATGAAAGGTGATAGGGTGTAAATGGAATGGTTCTACTCTCCAGGACCTGGTATAAGGGGTGAGGAACATCTTGGAGGCGTCAGCTCTCCTCTTGGGACATCACAGTCTCTGTATTTATATGACATTGAATGTCATAACTCAGAAAGTAATACAGGCGGGATAGCATTTCAAGTTGATGAGGGTGAGGGGAAAGAGGTCATGTTTCTAGATTCTCTGGGAAAAATTATTTGGGGTGATTTGCTCGGATGGTGAGGTAAAGTGTTTCCTGTTCAGTTCTCCCGTGCATCGCTAGGGAAAGGCATGGTTTCCCACTCAGCGTCTGTGCAGCTGTTTAAACAGTAACACTCCGGCCAGGCTCAGTGACTCAGCCTGTAATCCCAGCACTTTGGGAGGCCAAGGTGAGAGGATTGCCTGAGCCTGCGGGTTCAAGACCTACCTGGGCAACTTGGCAAGACCTCGTCTCTACAATCAATCAAAAAAATTAGCCGGGCGTGGTAGTGCACACCTGTAGTTCAGCTACTTATAGGGCTGAGGTGCAAGGATCGCTGGAACTCTGCAGGTCGAAGCTGCGGTGGCCGGGAGCGGCCACTGCACTCCAGTCTGGGCAACAGAGTGAGACTCCAACTCAAAAAACAAACAAACAAAAAAAAACCCCCAGCGCTACCCCGAGGGCACGGCACCATTTTGCTCTAGCGGCCAAGTCCAAAGGGCTAAGGGCTCCCTCTGCTGGCAAGATGCCAGGCTGCAGCCTCTGGCTCTACCGCTAGCCCTGCTCCAGGCCCTCGCTGCTTTCTGTTAACCTGAGCTCCTTGGCTGTGAGAAAACACTGGGGAAAAACCTAAGAAAAAACTTGGTATTTTACTAGCCTTGAACCATGTACTCCATTCCAGGGAGACGTGGCTGACCATAGGAAACCGGATCTAAGAGGTCGAGAAGAAATTAGATTTCATGGGGAATTCGCTGCCCTCAGCTGGCCCTTCTAGAAAGAAATTTCATTCCTTAATTAGACATTTCATTTTCCATTTCTCAGGATTAGATTTTCTTGCCCCAACTTTGAACAGGGGTCCAGAAGTGGATCAGGCAGAGAGCAACAGCTGCAGTTTAAGAGTTAGAAGTGTTGACAATTGTGGAAGACACTGGGGCAGGATTTATCTTTGGGGTGGTTGGGGGCTGCTCAGATGTGAAGAAGCAGAGGAGGGAGGAGGGTGTGAGATGAGGCTTTGACGGCCAAACCAGTGCTCTTCTTTCCTTCACCCTTTTTGAACAGAAAGTTGGTCAGTTGCCCCAGGCCCGGTGTGAGGGTCCCTGAGATCTGTTCCCACCGTGTGTGCTATCTTCAGAGCCAGGCATGACAGCCAAGTCTCACTGATGTAATTAGGGACGGTCTGGATGATCTGGCTTGGAAACTCTCCCTCCGACAATGGCTTTACCTGCCTTTCGGTTAAACCCTTTCCCAGGGCCCCCACACGTCGGGAATGCCATGATATGCTTCCACCTCCTCTTCCTCTTCCTGTCCACTGGTGGGGCTGCTCTTGGAAGAAGTGGGCTGCTTAATCCATAAGCAGAGAAAGCAGAGATCGCCGGCTCATCAGTCCTGGGAACCAGCTGCGTCCCCCACTCTCAGGGCCTCATTTTACATCTGGCTTCCCTTGGGCCTTGGACAGGGCATCAAAGACCTTGGAAGAGCACTCATCAGCTGTGGAGGTCCTAGAAGCCACCGTCCTCCTCTGGGGAGGTGGTCAATTGAGCAGAGACCCTCTGGTGCCTGTGGGCCCCCTCGAGAGCCCCAGGTGCCACTGTCTACATGAGGTCGCTGCACGGAGGCAACAGTGACGTTCGGGAGCAGTTAGGGCAGCTGAGGATTCTGGGTGTGAGCTCGGGTTGGATGAGGGTGTGGAGGTAAAGGGTGTCCTGGCCTTGCAGGTGCCTCTAGCTGCTGGAGCCTTGCTGGCCTCTTCCTCCCAGAGGCCGTGGGCCTCCCAGCAGTGCTGTCTAAGTAATCACCCTGCCTCATCCTGTGCTCCCTCTCCCCCTAGACGCATCTGACCTTCGGGAAGGAGTTCACAGAAGCGGTGGAAGCCAAACAGGTGGCGCAGCAGGAAGCGGAGCGGGCCAGATTCGTGGTGGAGAAGGTGAGCGTTAGCCCAGATGGCGGCAGACTTGCTTCCCTTCTCGGGCGCTCGGCTTCCCTGTTCACTGGGTGGCCTGGAAATCCATCTTCTGTCATCTCTTCTTCTGGGATAATGGGAAAGGGATTGAAGGAATTGTACTCCTGCAGTGGGCTCCAGAGTCTTCAGGGGCTAGTCAGGGAGATGTGAAGTTATGTTCCTCATTACAGAAGGGTCATTTTTCTTCCGCATCTCTTAAGATCAAAAGCACTCTCCTACAAATGAAAATGTTTCCCCTGGAATATTTTCAGCTTCACTGAGGAGTCATTTTTAACCACGGTTACATAGTGAAAGCTGACAGCAAAAAGATCAAACATTGTGCCAGATGTGCTATCGTCACCAGGGTTAAATCCATCCAGATGTGTCGGAGTGTGCGGTGGAACGCCATCCATCTGCACAGCAGTCTGGTCTTTCTGTATTTGCAGAGGTGTTTCTTGCTCTCCCCTTCCCATCACCAGCGTTTCTCATTGGTGGGGGTGGGGGACAGTAAGAAATAAAAGAAGAAACCAGGGACAGATGTAATTTTGGAGACTGAAAACTCCATGCAGGCAGGGACTCGTTTTGCTCTGAATCCACTGTCTCCTGAACTTACAACAAACTTAGCACAGTGCCTGGTGATATTAGGTGCACAATAAACAGACACAGAGCCTAGCAGCTTTGAGACTGTGTGAATTTCGAGAGGCTTGACATCACCTTCTCACGCTTCTGAAGGTCCCACGTTGCCAAGCGCTGTCTTCCTCTAGACACGGGTAGGGCAGGCATGGAAGAGTGCTCTGCGGTGCCTGGGTTCCCAGCCCAACCTGGTGCATGGGCAGCTCTAGGGAGAGTGACAGGTGTGTGCGGCTCCTTAGCTAGCCTGGTTTTGATGAAAGTCGTTTGAACTTGGGGCAGGAGGGAAAAATGAGCTGGAGGATTGAGTCCACCTGACTTTTTTCTCCTGTTTCCCTCAGCCTCCGGTCCTCCTGGCTTAGTAAAGTGGCTGAACTAGATTGTCATTAATATTCATAAGGACTTTGAAATAAGGCAGATTTGGACAGCCAGCAGAAATGTCCCCCTCCGGTGCCGTGAGGTGGGCATTAAAGGCGAGGGAGGATGGGGTGGGCCATGTGCCTGCTGACCCCATCAGGAGGCGGTGCTCAGTCCCCCAAGTTCCTTCCAGAGCCCGTGGGTGCGCCTTTCTCTGCAGGTCCTTTCTGGGCTCAGCCTGACATCCAGAGCCCTGACGTTTGATCTTACTCTCTGTCTACTCCCACTCTTTCAGGCTGAGCAACAGAAAAAGGCGGCCATCATCTCTGCCGAGGGTGACTCCAAAGCCGCCGAGCTGATCGCCAACTCGCTGGCCACGGCAGGTGACGGCCTGATCGAGTTGCGAAAACTGGAAGCCGCCGAGGACATTGCATACCAGCTGTCACGCTCTCGGAATATCACCTACCTGCCGGCAGGCCAGTCCGTGCTCCTCCAGCTGCCCCAGTGAGGCCCACCCTGCCCGCACCTCCTCGGGCCACTCACTGGAGCCAGTGCCCCGATGATGCTTAATACAGCCTTCCTTATCCCCACCCCAGAAATCACTGTGAAATTTCATGATTGGCTTAAAGTGAAGGAAATAAAAGTGGAATCATTCAGATCTCTGATTACTCTATCAAGTGAAGCCCTCTCATTCTTCTCATGTCCATCGACTTTTTTATCCACGTCCCAACCAAAAACTGCCAAGTGCCTACGCAGACTGGCTGCAGGTCCCATGCCGGGGCCTATGGACCTCCGGCCTAGGTGCTGGCAGTTGACAGAAGGAAGGCAGAGCAGTGTGTGTGACGGACGGGGAAGCCTGGTTGTCAACCGAGTGCACGTGTGGGCTCCATCCTGTCACTCCTGAAGATTTGAGGATGATGGTGCACATAACCCAACAAGGAGGCAGGCCTCGATTTTTCCAGCGGTTCCAGCACAGATGCAGCTGTGGAGAGGTGCTGGGAGGGTCGGGGAGGAAGCCGCCTGTCTCTTACCATAAGGCTGATTCTCTTGAACTGAGCGGCCAGCGGAAGCAGGTGTGTACAAGCCGGGCACAGATGGAAGAATCTGCCCCCATTGAGGTGGGTGGGCCTGATTTTGCTGCCCCCCAGGGTCCTAGAACTGAGATGGACTTGGATGGTGGGAGAGGAGGCCTGGACTGAGATGTGAGCTCTGTGGAAGACTTCCTCTCTGCCCCCCACCTCAGGCCCTCTCACTCAGTGGAATTACTGCTTGAAGGATTGCATCCTGCCGGACTGGACACACCTGCCAAGGACATATGCGTCCTGCGTTCTGGCTCCCTTGTTCAGAGCCTGCCCTCCTCGAGGGCTCTATGCCTGCGCTTCAAAGAAAACAACCACGGGAAAAAACAAATGTGTGTAAACTACTGTCAATAAATGACACCCAGACCTTCCAGCTCGTTCATGGGTCTTTTTGTTTGTGGGAGCCATGGAATCTGAACAGAGCATTCTAGCAGTGTTTGCGTGCACGTGTTTGCACTGCCAGCTGGGACCGTCTCCAGTAAGGCAGAAAATGCTTTGTTTTCAGAAAACACTTTGTGCTGTGTTTGGATCTGTCTCCCACCTGAAATAAGTTTCCGTGGGACCTGGCGAGGTCGGTCCTGGGCGGGCTGGGATGCGATGGGCTGGGTGGAGGCAAGTTAGCTTTGCTCTGTGTCATGGTACCGCTGCTCCCTGGGAGGTCATACTGTCCCCTTAAGGAGGAAAATGATTGATGACAAATGGGTCCAGTTGCCCTCAGCGTTCCTTGGTTTTTTATACACATTGGATGATTCGGGTGCTCTGCAGTGGGCTGTTCTTCACTGATAGGGATGTTGGAAATGCCTGGGCGCTCAAGGGGGCTGAGCTTGTGCGTTCTGGGTGGTGGGAGGGAGAGCAGACTTCAGGCTGAGAAGCCATGTCAGGCACCCACCTCGAATCCTTTTAGGAACTAGCGAGACTGCAGGCAGTGAGGGCCCAGCACCCCCACCCCACCCCTCTCCGTTTAATCCCTGGACTCGGCACCTGGCCACAGAGAGGGGTCTTTAAGAAGACCCTGCAGGCTGGTCTCTGACCCAGATTGGACATTTCCTCTCCCAGAGTGACAAGCCAGCTGTCAGCTGGGGAAGAGGGGACCGGGTGCTCAGATTTGGAGTGGAGCTGGGGGTTGAATTCTCCCAATCCCTACATCCCGCACCCCTCCCAGAGCCTCCCAGAAGCAATCTAGTCCCATTCCCTTCCCAGTAGCAGACAACAGTGCTTGATTCCAACCCATGGCTGAACCTCAAGCCTCCCTCCCATGAGTTTCCATCCAGCCCACCTCCCCGCCCCGACCCCCAGCATCCTTTATCTCAGGCCTCGGGATATCTGGTCCCAGGGACTTTGCTGGGAGAATGGGGAGGCCTGCGGGGGATGAGGAACCTGGTCTCAAAAGGCATCCAAGACTGGAGCAGCAAGAGCCTGATTCCTAAATGTGTTCCAGACCAGCTTCCACCCCTGCCTTCCTCCTTTCCTGCTGTTGATTGCTGTGAACACCCTTTCGGGGTGGAGGGCCAGGAGTCTCCTCTCCCCAACGCCCTTTTTAAAGGCGCAGTCCAGCCGGGCTCAGGGGCTCAGCCTGTAATTCCGTGCTTTGAGAGGCCGAGGTGAGTGGATTGCCTGAGCCTGCAGGTTCGAGACCCGCCTGGGCAACTCGGCGAGACTTCATCTCTACAATAAATCAAAAAACTAGTGGGCGTGGTAGCACGAACTTGTAGTTCCAGCTACTTGGAAGGCTGAGGCAGAAGGCTCGCCGGAGCCCAGCAGGTCGAGGCTGTGGGCTGTGGTGGCCGGGAGCGGCCACTGCACTCCAGTCTGGGCGACAGAGTGAGACTCCAACTCGGGAAAAAAAGAAAAAATTTAAAAATAGAGGTGCAGTCGTGCTTCCTGCCTTGGAGATTGGGTTTCAGGCTCCAGATGTCTGTAGGGGAGCCCCGGGCCCTGCAGAGCTGCCCTGTGTGGCCTCGGGGTCCCTCCAGCCTTCAACTCAGCTCTTCGGGGCAGGCAGGCCGGGTTTCCTGCTGGCTTTGCCATTAGCCGCCTTGTCGGGGATGGCAGAGGCACCTCCCAGTGGCAGTCTGGGGGCCCCGTTCTGCCTTGACTTCCGCCAAGTAATTCTTTTCACAAATGTTCAAGGGCTTGTAACTGGCTTCTCAGCCCCTGATGGCCTCTGGGTTTCTCCCGAAGCTGCCACAATGGGCCTTTATCAGCTCGGTATCCTCTGGGTCTTGGATCAAAAGCCGTGTCCTGTCCTGGCCAAGGGAAGAGACGCAGGAAGTGTCTTCCTCTTTCCTTTGGTCTGAATAGTTCCCTTGTTCAGGCTCTGGAGGGTCGCTGGCTCAGAAGGCAATGGGCCCCGCATGGGGAGAAGAGGGAAAAGCCCCCGAAGGGCTGCCATTTTCCTGACAGATGCTAGTTTTGCACAACTTCCTCCAGGTGGACTGCTGGGGAGGAAGAGGTGGTGCTCACCCCCAGTACGTTCATTTGAAAGATAGGAAAAGACATCGGAGTGTCAGTCAACTCTTGACTTGGCAGATGCTAGTCTAACAGAACATTCAAGCAATCAGCAAGGGCATGTGCTGCTAGAACTTTCCCTGGAACTTTGCCATCCCCAATAACTGGGGGCAAAGCAGCCCACCCTGGGTGAAAATCACCTGGATGAGGAAGTCGTGGGAGGTTGTCACCTGCTTGCCCACCTCTCTCAGGTCTCCATACATTCTGCACACTGCTCCAAACTTCGTTTTTCTTTTTTTTTTTGAGTTGGAGTCTCACTCTGTCACCCAGACTGGAGTGCAGTGGCCGTTCCCGGTCACCACAGCCTCGACCTGCTGGGCTCCGGCGATCCTTCCGCCTCAGCCTTCCGAGTAGCCGGAATTACAGGCATGCGCTACCATGCCCGGCTGATTTTTTTTATTTATTGTAGAGATGAGGTCTCGCCAAGTTGCCCAGGCGGGTCTCGAACCCCGGGTTCAGGCAATCCACTCACCTCGGCCTCCCAAAGTGCTGGGATTACAGGCTGAGCCACCGAGCCCGACCAAACTTCGTTTTTCTATGGCAGTCTCATCCCCTCTGAACTGAAGACCCTTCCATGGGTATTCCTTGCCAGCTTAATCAAGTACAAATGTCTTGTCCTGGCATTCAAGGCTCTCGGTGGGCTGGCTACCTGTTTCTAACCTGAAAAGATTTTCCTCCTTATCTCACAAACCAACCTACCTAATGATTCTCAGAGGGTGGGGAGTGCTGTTTGGATATGCAAGTGGCAGACAGGTGTGATGGCTCACATCTGTAATCCCAGTGCTTTGGGAAGCTAAGGTAGGAGGATCACTTGAGTTTAGGAGTTCAAGACCAGCCTGGGTAAATTAGTGAGATCCCATTTCTACAGTTATTATTATTATTATTTATTTTTTATTTTTTTGAGTTGGAGTCTCACTCTGTCGCCCAGACTGGACTGCAGTGGCCAGGAGCGGCCACCGCAGCCTCGACCTGCTGGGCTCCGGCGATCCTTCCGCCTCAGCCTTCCGAGTAGCCGGTATTACAGGCATGCGCTACTATGCCCGGCTGATTTTTTTGATTTATTGTAGAGATGAGGTCTCGCCAAGTTTCCCAAGCGGGTCTCGAACCCCAGGCTCAGGCAATTCACTCACCTCAGCCTCCCAAAGTGCTGGGATTACAGGCTGAGCCACCGAGCCCGGCTTATTATTATTTTTAATTAACTGGCTGTAGTGACATACACCTGTAGTCCCAGCCACTTGGGAGGCTTAGGCAGGAGGATTGCTTGATCCCAGGAGTGTGAGGTTGCAGTGGGGTATGATCACGTCACTGCATTCTAGCCTGGATGACAGAACGAGACCCTTTCTAAGAAAAAGAAAGATGGCAGGGCGTGGTAGTGCATGCCTGTCGTTCTCGCTACTTGGAAGGCTGAAGCGGAAGGATCTTCTGAGCCCAGCGGTTGTACACTGAAGTGGTCATGAGCGTGCCACTGCACTCCAGCCTGGGCGATGGAATGAGACTCCAACTCAAAAAAAAAAAAATAAGAAAATGAGAGAGAGGGAGAGAGGGAGAGAGGGAGAGAGGGAGGACAAGAGGGAAAGAAAGAGGAAGGAAGGGTCAGGCTCAGTGGCTCAGCCTGTAATCCCAGCACTTTGGGAGGCCAAAGTGAGTGGATTGCCTGAGCCTGCGGGTTCGAGACCCGCCCAGGCAACTTGGCGAGACCTCATCTCTACAGTAAATCTAAAATTAGCCGGGCGTGGTAGCGCGCGCCTGTAATTCCGGCTACTCGGAAGGCTGAGGAGGAAGGATCGCCAGAGCCCAGTGCATTGAGGCTGTGGTGACCAGGAGCGGCCACTGCACTCCAGTCTGGGTGACGGAGTGAGACTCCGACTCAAAAAAAAAAAAAGAAAGAAAGAGGAAGGAAGGAAGGAAAATGTGAGTGGACTGGGGTGGTGGCTACTCACCTGGGATGAGAGGAAGGAGAGGTGGCAGGGATGTGTAAGGCCCTCCTAGTCAATAACACCCCCATGGAAAACATGTGCAAATGGGGCTCCTGGCTCTTGCCTGCACCCCCCACACTTGCACTGCACCCCCTGACACAGTCACTTCATCCTGGACAGCCCTTTCCCCACCCCACAGGGCTGATGCTTCCATCCCCTCACCTTTGAGTCCCAGCTCCAATTCTTTCTCTCTGCACAACTGTTGCTGACGTTCCCCCCATTCCCTCTTCCTTGATTCTCACGTTCCTGTGAGGCATCTAGCACCCTCTTCATGGGATGGCAGCTGCGTTTGCGTGTGCGTGCATCAGTGTGGGGGGTGAGGGTATTCCTCTCTCCTACTCAGCAATTTTTTTCTTTTCTTTTCTTTTTTTTGGCAAGCTACCTTGTATACTTTTTTTTTTTTTTCTTTGAGGCAAGGTCTCTGTCACCCAGGCTGGAGGGCAGTGGCATGATCATGTCTCACTGCAGCCTCGACCTCCTGGGCTCAGGTGATTCTTCCATCTCAGCCTCCGGAATAGCTGGGACTACAGGTACATGCCACCACACCTGGCTCACTTTTTATTTTTTGCCAAGACGAGGTCTCGTCATGTTGCCCAGGCTGGTGTTGAACTCCTGGGCTCAAGTGACCCTCCTGCCTTGGCCTCCCAAAGCGCCGGGATGATAGGAGCCGGCCACTGCATCCTGCCAGTTCTATCATTACAGAGGGCAAGATTCCCCTTCTTCTTCTTTTCCCTATCCCTCTCCAATTTTTCCCAAGCCAAGCATGCCTCGCTCTTGAGGGAATTACTGAATGTTTGTTAAATGAATGGAAGATGGAGCAGAGCACACAGAACTCAGTTAGATGAGAGCTGGAGGCTGAGGCTCGAGTTCTCCTCCCATGCCATTCATTAGCTTACCTCAAGCTACTTTGAGTCGGGTTCTCTGGGTTCAGCAGGCCAACCCATCTGCCAGTACCAGCACCTCCCCAGACCAATTCCTCAGAAACACTCCTCTCTCAGTGGATATGGTATCCACATACAGACTGTCTCCTCCCTGTCCCTCCCACAGCCCACTCTCTCATGCTTCTGTGTAGAACATCACTGATCTCTCTTCTCTTTTTTTTTTAAGAGACAAGATCTTATTGTCACTCAGGCTAGAGTGCAGCGATGCGATCATAGCTGACTGCAGCCTCCAACTCCTGGGCTCCAGCGATCATTTTTTGCCTTAGATTCCTGAGTAGTTAGGACCACAGGCGCATACCACCATGCCTGGCTAATCTTTAATTTTTTTCTAGAGATGGGGTCTCGCTATGCTTCTCCCTTCTGTTTTTTCTTTTTCCTTTTCTTTTTTTTTTTTTTTTTTGAGTCAGAGTCTCACTCTGTCACCCAAGCTTGAGTGCGGTGGCACACTCATAGCCACCCCAGCTTCAACCTGCTGCCTCAGCCTTCCAAGTAGCCAGAACTATAGGCACGTGCTACCATGCCCGACTAACTTTTTAACATATTGTAGAGATGAGGTCCCACCAAGTTGCCCAGGCTGGTCTTGAACCCTGGGCTCAGGCAATCCTCTCACCTCGGCCTCCCAAAGTGCTGGGATTACAGGCTTGAGACACCGCTCCTGGCCTTTCTCCCTTCTTTAATCTCTGTCCCTCTCCCTGGCAAGCCCAGTTTAAAATCTCCTTTCTCCAGGAATTCACCTCTGGCTGACCTCTCCCAAGCATTCTTTGTGTATAACATCTCCCTCAATAAAAGAGACCTTCACTCTGGATTCTGGCAACACTGGAATCAAGAATTGAACAAAAAAGGAGCGCTGAGGCCTGCCCCGGCCAGCAGGGACTGAGATGCCTTGGCAAGACCTGGACACACACAGCTGGAAGAGAGGCTGGATAGAAGCATACTCCCAGGGAACCAGCTCACAGGTGGAAGAGAAGACCCTTGCCCGTGACACCACGTGCATGAGGAGGGCGGGCATCTCTCCAGCTCCCTCTGAGCAAGCTACTCCAGGAACGAAAATCAAACCAGAAGGTCAAGGCTGCTTTGGGGGAGCTTAAAGCTGTCGTCATCCTTGGAGGTTAGAACAAGCCACCTGGATGAGCCAGAAAAGCCACGATGCACGAATGGCTTGGACCGTCTAAGTTTGACTGAAAGAGCTGCAGACACTTGGGTTGACAAGCTATAGTTTTAGGTTGACAAGCTATAGTTTTAGGCCAAAATATAGCTGTCACCCGTGTCATATAACCCACGAGCTGGGATGATTCTTATATATTTTTTTTCTTCTGATATTTAACTTGTATTTTTACACATTGATTGATTGAGTTGGAGTCTCACTCTGTCACCCAGGCTGGAGTGCAGTGACATACTCACAGCTACTGTAGCCTCGACTTGCTGCACTCGGGTGATCCTTCCGCCTCAGCCTCCCAAGTAGTGGGAAGTACAGGTGCATGCCACTACACCTGGCTAATTTTTAAATTTATTGTAGAGATGAGGTCTTGCCAAGTTGTTCAGGCGGGTCTCGAACCCCTGGACTGAGGCAATCCTCTCACCTCCACCTCCCAACGTGTTGGGATTACAGGTATGAGCCACTACGCCTGGCCTAAATTTTTACACTTTTAAGTGGCTAGAAAAAAATCAAAGGAAGAATAATATTCATGACACATGAAGACCAGGTGTGGTGGCTCATGCCTCTAATCCCAGAACTTTGGGAGGCTGAGGCAGGATAATCACTTGAGGCCAGGAGTTTGAGACCAGCCTAAGCACCATAGTGAGACCTCATCTCTACAAAAATAAAAAAATTAGCCAAGCATGGTGGCGTGGGCCTATAGTCCCAACTATTTGGGAGGCTAAAGTGGGAGGACTTCAAAGCTGCAGTGATCTATGATTGCGCCACTGCACTCCAGCCTGGGTGACAGAGGATATTCTATCTCATAAAATGTAAAAATAGGCCAGGTACAGTGGCTCATACCTATAATTCCAGCACTTTGGGAGGCCGAGGTGAGAAGATTGTCCGAGTCCATGGGTTTGAGACCAGCCCTGAGCAACATGGTGAGACCTCATCTCTACAATAAACCAAAAAAATTAGTGGGATGTGGTGGCACGTGCCTGTAGTTCCAACTACTTGGAAGGCTGAGGTGGAAAGTCACCTGAACCCAGCAGGTGGAGGCTGCGGTGGCCATGAGCATGTCACTGCATTCCAGCCTGGGCGACAGAGAGTCCAACTCAAAAAAAAAAGGCTGGGCGCAGTGTCACAAGCCTGTAATCCCAGCACTTTGGGAGGCCAAGGTGAGGGGATTGCCTGTTCCCACGGGTTTGAGATCAGCCTGGGTAACTTGGCGAGACCTCATCTCTACAATAAATCAAAAAATTAGCTGGGTGTGGTAGCATGCATCTATAGTTCCAGCAACTTGGAAGGCTGAGGCGGAAGGATCGCCTGAATCCAGCAGGTCGATGCTGGGGTAATTTTTCATCTCTCCCCTTCCCAGCCGTCCCCTTCTGAGGATGCCACTGTATTCCAGCCTGGGTGACGGAATGAGACTCCAACTCAAAAAAATAAAAATATAAAATAAAATAAAAGTAAAAGTAAAAGCATAATATTTTGTGATACACGAAAATTGAAATTCAAGCTTCAGTCCATAAGTAAAATTGTTTTGGGTGGTGAAAAGGGAACGTTTACACACTGTCAGTGGGAGTGCAAAAATCAGCATGGAAATTTCTTAAAGAACTAAAAGTTGGTCTACCATTTGATCCAGCAATACCACTAAGTACCTACCCAAAGGAACAGAGGTCGTTGTACACAAAAGACACTCACACAAGGGTGTTCATTGCAACACACTTCACAATTGCAAAGATGTGGAACCAGCCTAAATGCCCATCAACTGATCAGTAGACAATGAAAGCGACACACACACACACACACACACACACACACACACACACACACACACCATGGAATACTATTCAGCCATAAGAAAGAATGAAATATGCCTATTGCAGAAACTTGGATGGAATTGGAGATCATCATCCTAAGTGAAGTAACGCAGGAATGGAAAACCCAACGCTGCATGTTCTCACTTATAAGTGAGAGCTAAACGAAGGATCCGCCCAGGCATAGAGAAGGTTCATTGGACATCGGAGACTCAGAAAGGGAAGGCTGGGAAGGGGAGAGATGAAAAAATCACCATCGGATACAATGTGCATGGGTGAGGGTGGTGGGTACACTTAAAGCCCAGACTTCTAAAGCACCACCATACAATGCTTCCGTGTAACCAAAAACCATCTGTAGCCCCTAAAGCTACTGAAATAAAAAATAAATTTGAAAAATTTCTTTGGAACATAACTATGCTCCTGTACACTGCAACAGCAGAATTGAAAAGCTGCAGCAGTATGATTCACGATAGCAAAAACACGGAACCAACCGTGCAGCCCATCAAAAGAAGACTGGAAAAAAAAATGTGAGAGCCGGGCTCGGTGACTCAGCCTGTATGTAATCCCACACTTTGGGAGGCTGAGGTGAGTGGATTGCCTGAGCCCGCCGGTTCGAGACCTGCCTGGGCAATTTGGCAAGCCCTCATCTCTACAATAAATCAAAAAATTAGCCAGGTGTGGTAGCACAGGCTTGTAGTTCCAGCTACTTGGAAGGCTGAGGCGGAAAGATCGCTGGACCCAGCAGGTCGAGGCTGCAGTGGCTGGGAGTGGTCACTGCACTCCAGTCTGGGCTAGAGTGAGACTCCAACTCAAAAGAAAAAAAAATGTGGTACATATACATGATGAAATATTACTCAGCCATAAAGAAGAACAAAATTATGAACTTTGCAGCAACTTGGATGGACTTAGAGGTCCTAATACTGAGTGATCTATCACAGAAACAAAGCACCAAGTATTCCATGTTCTCACTCATAAGCAGACCTTGAACAACTATCGTAATACTATAAGAAGGGGATTGTCAGTAGTGGGAAACTGCCAAGGGAGGGATGGCACACCTCATCAACCAGGGTACCTGCATAATGAACATTTGTATACCTAACCCTGAATTGTACCCCACATATTTAAAATAAATAAATAAATAATTTTTTAGGCCAGGCTTGGTGGCTCAGCCTGTAATCCCAGCACTTTGGGAGGCCGAAGGGAATGGATTGCCTGAGCCCACAGGTTTGAGACCAGCCCAGGAAACTTGGTGAGACCTTGACTTTGTAAGAAATCAAAAATTAGCCAGATGTGGTAGCGTGCGCCTGTAGTTCCGGCTACTTGGAAGGCTGAGGCAGAAGGATTGCTGGAGTCCAGCAGGTCAACACTGGGGTGACCGTGAGTGTGCCACTGCACTCCTGCCTGGGTAACAGAGTGAGATTCTGACTCAAAAAAAATATTTTTTTTTAAAGAAAGGTAACTGTAAAGAAAGAAAGAGAGAGAGAGAGAGAGAGAGAGAGAGAGAGAGACAGAAAGAAAGAAAGAAAGAAAGAAAGAAAGAAAGAAAGAAAGAAAGAAAGAAAGAAAGAAAGAAAGAAAGAAAGTGAAAGAAAAGCTGCAATAGAAACCATCTGGCTTGTAAAGCCCAAAATATGTGTTAGCTGTCCCTTTACGAAAGGAGTTTGCTGACCCCTGACAGGGGAGTCAATGGCCTTGGGAAAAAAAGGGAGAACCCTGGAATTTGGACTTCCCAGGCACCAGGAGGGGCTGAGGGCTGTAAGTCAGATATCAGTGTAATTCTCACTAGAGTTCCTGATTGTGTCCAAAGGCTGTGGAGAGCCGAGAAACAGAGTCACACTGGAGTTCTGGGACACAGAATCATAACACACCTGCTGTTTTCCATGGCTTACGCATGCTTCTGAAGTTGAGGCATGCCGGGTGTGATGGCTCACACCTGTAATCCCAGCACTTTGGGAGGCAGATGCAAGAGGATTGCCTGAGCCCAAGGGTTTGAGATCAGCCGGGCAATTTGGCGAGACTTCATCTCTACAATAAATTTTAAAAATTACCTGGGTATGATGGCACACGCCTGTAGTTCTAGATACTTGGGAGGCTGAGGTGGAAGAATCACCTGAGCCCAGCAGGTTGAGGCTGTGGTAGCCGTGATTATGCCATTACACTCCAGGGTGGGCAACAGAGTGAGACTCCAACCAAAAAAATAAAATAAAATGGAGGTAGATGAGAAGGAGGGTGACGAGCAGGTAGGAATTGGGAAAGAAGGGGAACCCCAAGGTCTCATGCATGGTGCTCCAAGGTAAAACCACTTCTCCACTCCTCTGCCCTCCCAGGTTTGCTGCTAGACTATCCTTCCCAAGCAGGGAGACGCCACTGCAAAGGAAGGGAGCCCAGTGCAGTGATGAGCTCTGGCCTCTAGAAGCTCTGGCCTCTGGGTGGAGGAGTCTCCTGGCTAAACTTATGTCAGTCCTGGACGACCAGAGACCCCAAAAGAACCCACAGGCACTCCTTCTTGTGGACCGTGCCAAAACAAATCCTTAGGGGACATTGGAGGGATCAGGCATGGTGTCTCACATCTATAATCCCAGCACTTTGGGAGACCAAGGCAGGAGGATTGCATGAGCCTAGGAGGTTGAGACCAGCCTGGGAAACATAGCGAGACCTCATCTCTATAAATAATTTTTTTTTTTAAAGGCATCCAAGGACCAGTGAGTTTTCTGTCTCTGGTACTGACTGCCTCTCTCCTTTGTGGCCTGTGCCAAGCTGTCATGTGAAATGCCATTTCTCTCCTCTGTGTCCCAGTCCTCTCTGCCTCAAGAGTCACTTCAACACTTCCTTCCTTCAGGGCTCCTGTCCTGTTTAACTCCACCTCCACTGACTCATGACAGCACAGAACTGAAAAGGAGGCTTCAGGGCCGCAGGAACACGGCTTCCTTTGGGTGAGGAGGATGAGAAAGCTTGCCCACCATCCCACAGGGTGTGGGTGGCAAAGCCCGGAGTGGAATTCCAGCCTCTGGAGACTCCAGCTAGTACAGATCCCATCCCGTCTCTCAGCTTCAAATGTTCCAGGCTTTGAGGCACCTGGACAGGTGAACCCTTCTTCTGTGCTCACAGAGGGGCAGCTACCCGTGTCTTCTGGTTCCCTTCATCAGCACACTTTTATTCCCAGCTAGACTAGCACAGGTGGGAGGCAGAGACAATGTCTTCTCTTTCGAAAGCTTTCTTTCATACCAGTGAGCTGCAGCCATGATCGCTGACACTGATACTAAGGAACTCTGGGCTGGGCCCAGGCTTCTCACTCTTGAAGGCAACTCAGTTTAGTTGTAAGGGATTTGGATTTGGGTTCTGACTCTGCTGCTGACTAGTTTGGGAGACCTCGGATAACTCACTAAAAGATTTCAAACAGCCTTTTTTGTTTTCTCAAGAAACTAAAGATATGAATATTCACAGTGTAGTGTTATTGAAGAGTATATGAGATGGTTGATATGAAAATGCTTACAGCCAGCCAGGGACAGTGGCTCACACCTGTAATCCCAGCACTTTGGGAGGCAGAGATGGGAAGATTATTTGAACCCGGGAGTTCAAGAACAACGTAGGCAACATAGTGAGAACTTGTCTCTACAAAAAAAATAAAAAAAAAAAAAGCCATGCATGGTGGTACATGCCTGTAGTCCCAGTTATGCAGGAGGCTAATGCAGGAGGATCACCTGAGTCCAGGAGGTCGAGGCAATGGTAAGCTGTGATTGTGTACTCCAGCCTGGGCAGTGAAGTGAGATTCTGACTCAAAAAAAAAAAAAAAAAAGCTGACAGCCAGAGTTTATCAGTCTTATATGTTGTTTGAAAGAAGGGTTTTCATGGCTGTGGAAGTTTGAAATCTGCCATTCTAGAAGCTCTTTCTTGTTTTTCTTTCTTTGTGTGTGTGTGTGTTGGAGTCTCACTCTGTCTCCCAGGCTGGAGCGCAGTGGCACGCTTCTGGCCACCGCAGCCTTGCCCTGCTGGGCTCTGGCAATCCTTCTGCCTCAGCCTTCCAAGTAGCCGGAGCTACAGGTGCACTACCACGCCCAGCTAATTTTTTATTTATTGTAGAGACGAGGTCTCGCCAAATTGCCAAGGCTGGTCTAGAACCCCTGGGCTCAGGCAATCCTCTCGCCTCAGCCTCCCAAAGTGCTGAGATTACAGGCTTGAGTCACTGCACCAGGCCCTTCTTTTTTTTTAAATGGGGACACCCAGCACTGAGAGAAGCTCCCCTCCAAAGTTCTTTTTTTTTAAATTGGACTCTCACTCTGTTGCCCAGGCTGGAGTACAGTGGCACGCTCAAGCTCAGGTGATCCTTCCGCCTCAGCCTTCCAAATAGCTAGGACTATAGGCACGTGCCACCACGTCCAGCTAACTTTTTTAATTTATTGTAGAAATGGAGCCTCGCCAAGTTGCCCAGGCTGGTCTCGAACCTGTGGGCTCAGGCAATCCTCTCACCTCAGCAAAGTTCTTTTCCTGTCTCGTCTATTCCAGACTGAGCCAGGCAAGGCTGCCGCCTCTCCTCTCCACCAGGTGGCAGCAGCCTGTCTGCTACTGAAGATGCCAAGCAGTGTTGACCAGAGCAAGATGTTCAGAAAAATATCCCAGGGAAGGGACTAGGAGAGAGTTGGTGCCTACACAAAGGACAAGTAAATAGGCTGGAGTGACCGTCTGCTGACGACTTCCTGATCTGGAACCCCTGGGCATCTGTGGCTGTAAATATAACAACTGGCCTGCCCCAAGCACCAGCCAAACTGGTGCTGGCCCCCTCTCTGCCAGGTGGGAGACAGCCCTCAGCCCTGCTTCAACTCCTTCTTAAACCAAGAAGGTTCTAGAGCCCTGAATACTCAGGCTTTGGTGGCTTGAGGACAGTTGGGAGAGTTTACCTTGTTCTTCTTTTTGAAACAGGGGTTTTGCTCTGTCACCCAGGCTGGCGGGCAGTGGCACAATCATAGCTCACTGATGCCTTGATCTCCTGGGCTCAAGCAATCCTCCCACCTCAGTCTCCCACGTAGCTGGAACTATAGGTGTGCACCACTACAGTCAGTTAATTTTTTTTAAATGTTTCATAGAGACATGTTCTCGCTACGTTGCCCAGGCTGATCTCTAACTACTGGGCTCAAATGATCCTCCTGCTTTGGTCTTCCAACATCCTGGGATTTTGCAGATTTTTTATGGCAAACATTCGCACACTCCCTGGCTTCCTTCCAACTCCCTTACCCTGTTTCTTCCCCATTTTATGGCCACATCATTTAACTTTTGGCCTGAACCAAACGATACGGAACAGAAATCTGAAGAAAGAAGAAGAAAAAACAATATAAAGCACTTCAATACTCATGACCCAATCTCCTGTCCTTTGGACTAGGCTGTAGTCGCCTCTTTAAAAAACAACCAGCACCACATTCACCTTTTAATCTCTGGAAGCATTTAGAATCCCAGAACTGTATACAGTGGGTACTCAGTGATGTTTGTCAGAGGAATGACGGTACCAACTGTGTACACAGCATCATCCTTTTCAGGTCTGCTCATGCATAAGAGCATCCATAAGGTAGAAGGTTGAGCCTCGTACTTCTCAGCTATCAGTTTGGATTTTGCCCCTTCTCACGTATGTGTTGGGATGTTGGAAGAAACTCCTGGGGCCTCAGAAAGAGAATCTGATGTCCCCTATGTGTCGTGTTAATTCATTAAGAACTGACGCCAAACCGGGCTCGGTGGCTCAGCCTGTAATCCCATGCCTTTGGGAGGCTGAGGTGAGTGGATTGCCTGAGCCCGCGGGTTCAAGACCCGCCTGGGCAACTTGGCGAGACCTCATCTCTACAATAAATCAAAAAAAATCAGCCGGGCATGGTAGCACGTCCCTAAAATTCCGGCTACTCGAAAGGCTGAGGCGGAAGGATCGCAGGCACCCAGCAGGGGTGGCTGTGAACGTGCCACTACATTCCAGCCTGGGCGACGGAATGAGACTCCAACTCAAAGAATAAATAAATAAATAAAATAAAAATAAAAATAGAGTTGGGGGTCTTACTCTGTTGTCCAGGCTAGAGTACAGTGGTATGATCATGGCTCACTGTAACCTCAAACTCCTGGGCTAAAGCAATCCTCCTGCCTCAGCCTCCTGAGTAGCTAGGAGCTCAGGTATACACGCCACTATGCCTGACTTTTATTTTATTTTTTGTACAGATGATGGTCTCACTATATTGCCCAGGGTGGTCTCAAACTCCTGGCCTTAAGTTATCCTCCCACTTCAGCCCTGCCAATTTCTTTGAATGTCTTTATTTTATTTTTTGAGTTGGCATCTCAGTCACCCAAGCTGGAGTGCAGTGGCATGCTCACAGCCACTGTGGCCTCTATCCGCTGGACACAGGCAATCCTTTCACCTCAGCCTTCCAAGTGACTGAAACTATTTACACACCACCACGCCTGGCTAATTTTTTGATTTATTGTAGAAATAAGGTCTTGCCACGTTGCCCAGCCTGGTCTCAGCCAAGTTGCCCAAGCTAGTCTTAAATCCCTAGGCTCAGGTAATCCTCTCACCCCAGCCTCCCAAAGTACTGGGATTACTTTGGAAGCTACTACACCTGGCCTAAATTGTCTTTAAAATAATACTTACTGGTTTAACACATTTTTTAACGTGAGAAAGCTGGATTTATTAGGGGGACAGAAAAGCTCCCACAGTGGGAGGGGACCCAAAGGGGTTGCCCGACAATTTTACTTTTAAAAATACAGAGAGGGCCAGGCTTGGTGGCTCCGTTTGTAATCCCAGCACTTTAGGAGGTCGAGGTGAGTGGATTGCCTAAGTCCGTGGGTTCAAGACCAGCCCAGACAACTTGGTGAGACCCCGTCTCTACACTAAATCAAAAATTAGCCAAGCATGGCAGCACACGCCTGTAGTTCCAGCTATTTGGAAGACTGAGGTAGAAAAATCGCCAGAGCCCAGCAGGGCGACAGAGTGAGACTTCAGCTCAAAAAAAAATACACAGAAATATGAAGAATAAAACAGACTGGATTCAGGGCTCACACCTGTAATCCCAGCACTTTGGGATACTGAGACAGAAGGATTGCTTGAGCTTGGGAGTTTAAGACCTCACCTCCACAAAAAGAAAAATTAAAATTAACTGGGTTTGGTGGCATGCACCTGTAAGTCCTAGCTGCTTGAAAGATTGAGGTGAGAGGATCACTTGAGCCCAGGAGTTGGAGGCTGCAGTGAACCATGATCGTTATCACTTTACTTCAGCCTGTGTAACAGAGCCAGACCCTGTCTCTCTCTCTCTCTTTTTTTTTTTTGGAGTCGGAGTCTTACTCTGTTGCCCAGGCTGGAGTGCAATGACACGTTCACAGCCACCACAGCCTCGACCTGCTGGGCTCAGGCAATCCTTGCACCTCAGCCTTCCAAGTAGCTGGAAACGACAGACATGTGTCACCACCACCAGTTAATTTTTTGATTTATTGTAGAGATGAGGTCTCGCCAAGTTGCCCAGGCTGGTGTCAAACCCCTGAGCTCAGGCAATCCTCTCACCTCGGCCTCCCAAAGTGCTGGGATTATAGGCGTGAGCCACAGCGCCTGGCCAAACCATAGTTTCATTGCCCACAGGTAATATTTAAAAAATATGTACGCTTCATTCCTTCGTGCAAACGTACAGAGAGATAAATAACGAGAAGCGAAAGCCCCCCGCCCCCACAGTTACTCTTCCCAGAATAATCACGGTTAGATTGCTTCAATTACTTTCTAGAAAAAAGTCACAATTCAGCAGCACACCTGCCCCTAAGCCTATATGTACATATTCTTTGCCATTGCAATTATTTGCACAAAAGAAGATCACGCTGTACACGTTGTTCTGTGCCTTGTTTTCATTTATTGAACTATCTTGGACATCTCGCCCTGTAGCACACACTAATCCACCTCATTCTTTTTAGTGGCTTCATTGTTTTCCTTCTTGTGGCTCTATGATGTGTTGTCAACCATCAGCCTTTGCTGCGACAAACAAAACTCCAGTGCATGCTGCCTGGTTCTTGAAAGGGCCCGGTTACCTGTGCCCACAGTTTCCCCATAGGCCACAGGGTTGTGCCCAGGGCCTAGGAAGTAGCCCTTGGCTGTAACCCACCTATGGGTGGGGGGATGGGAGCACATGAACCTCTGGAGCTGCCCAGTGGCTTCATATTATGAATGTGTGGCTTTGACTGTTTTGGGGAAGTTGTCACTCCTCTCCCTCCTGTTTTGACAAGCTGGCACGGCTGCGGCCTGGCTGGCCCTCTGTAACCCGGTCTGCTCTGAGATAACATCCCTGCGTCTCCCAGCTGCAACATGGCTTGCTGCGTGGGCAGAAGGGGCTCCCTGGGGCTCTTGGTTCAGTCTAGGTTGCTCAGCTTGGTTGGTGTACATGGCTGCAGGGTGCTGCTCTGAGATTCACAAACAAACAGGAAGCCAATCTGCTTCCTCCTTGTTGGGGCTGGTTCCCCGTCTGGCCTTCTGGCCCAGGGGGGAAGGAGTAGCCTAGGACTCAGAAGGCAACTTCCTGGTAGAGGCAGTGAGGGAATTCTGGTCCCACCCGTCAGGGTAAGCGCCACATCTGTGTGCACCACTGGCCCGACAGCGGCAGCCTTACTGACTGTCAAAGTCAGCTCAGGTTCCCTGTTTCGGGATGACTTTTCTGATAAGCCCCACCCCCTTGTCCCTTTGGTTCTGAGATCCAGTTCTTTGAACTTGTAGTAAGCAGCTCTCTGGGTATGAATGCTTTCTCCCTGAAGGCAGCACTGACATATCTCTTCTGCCTTTTCCCAGAGCCCTCTCAGCAAAACTCTCTCTGTGTATGGGAGAGTCTCTATAAATGTTTGTACACAGCCTGGGCAGCACAGCGAGACCTCATCTCTACAAAAAATGTAAAAATGAGCCAGGTGTGGAGGTGCATACCTGAAGTCCCAGCTACTCAGGAGGCTGAGACAGAAGGATTGCCAGAGCCCAGGAGGTAGGGGCTGTGGTGATTTGTGATTGTGCCACTGCACTCCAGCCTGGGCGACAGAGTGAGACGCCAACTCAAAAAAAAAAAAGTTTGTAGACTGAATGACCAGTCACAAAAGGGCTGCCAAACAGGGCTGCGGTCTTGGCTCATGGCAACATTGCTACTTGGGACCGTGGGGCAGTTGAACAGGAGGGAGTGGTGAGGACAGTTATCAGAGTAATGAAGCAGAGGTGTGGCTAGGTGGAGGCTGGAGATGAGAGCTGCAGATGTTCTGTCTAGTCAACAAGTAATGAATGCCACTAGACCACATGGAAAATCAGTTTCCCAATTGAAGAGGCACTGTATATATTATACATTTCAAATAAATTAGAATTTCAAAAATATAGTCAAGCATGGCCAGGTATGGTGGATTACACCTGTAATCCCAGCACTTGGGAGGCCGAGGCGGGAGGTTTCCTTGCGCCTAGGAGTTCAAGACCAGGCCTTGGCAACAGAGTGAGACCTCATCTCTACAAAACAAAAAGTTAACCGGGCACATGTGGTGGCACATACCTGTAGTCCAATCTAATCTACTTGCTGAGGTGGGAGGATCACCTGAACCCAGGAGATCCAGGCTGCAGTGAGCCGTGATAGTACCACTGCACTCCAGCCTGGGTGACAGAGTGAGACTCCAGCTCAACACAAAAACAAACACAAAACCCACAGTCAAACATAAAAATGCAGAACATAGTTAATCCCTTGCAGTGTGACTCAAAGCTGGCATCAGAATACTGCGGTGCCTGGGGCGATCATTATGACTATCCATTACTTTAGAGAACATTAGACATGGGCCTACCGGCCGGGAGTGACTCACTGTCAGTTGCTTAAGCACACAACACACACACACACACACACACACACACAACACAACTCTGCAGAAACCAAACTAACAAGCCACACCGACTGCAAACCTAGATGTCCAGTTATCCTGCAGTTGTTTGGTTATCATCAGTTTTACTATTAAGCACCTGGAATGCAGCATGACACATGTGGGGGTTGAACACCAGCCTGCAAGGATGGAGGGAGAAAGGTGGGTGGACCAGGCTGGAGGCTGAGATGGGAGAACACTGAAGTGGAGACCATCAGTATCTGCACAAGGGGTTAGGAAGACCCTGCGGTGCTCTGGGAACTGCGGCTCAGAAGACCCACGCAGACAGCGAGGCAGCGGCTCTGGGAGTCTCTCAACCCTTGGAAGGGCATCTGGCTCACAACAGAGATCACAAAAGTGAACAGACAGGCTCTGAATGTGGTGGCTCACGCCTGCAATTCCAGCACTTTGGGAGGCTGAGGTAGGAAGACCGCTGGAGGCAGGAGTTTGAGACCAGCCTGGGCAACACAGAGAAAACCCATCTCCATCATTAAAAAATAATAATAAGCTGGGCTCGGTGGCTCAGCCTGTAATCCCACGCCTTTGGGAAGCTGAGGTGAGTGGATTGCCTGAGCCCGCGGGTTCAAGATCCGCCTAGGCAACTTAGTGAGACCTCATCTCTACAATAAATAAAAAATTAGACGGGCATGGTAGCGTGCGCCTGTAGTTCCAGCTACTTGGAAGGCTGAGGCGGAAGGATCGCCGGAGCCCAGCAGGTCGAGGCTGTGGTGGCCAGGAGCAGCCACTGCACTCCAGTCTGGGCAACAGAGTGAGACTCCAACTCAAAAATAAATAATAAATAATAATAATAATAATAGACTGGGCGTGGTGGCTCAAGCCTGTAATCCCAGCACTTTTTGAGGCTGAGGCGAGAGTATTGCCTGAGTCAAAGGGTTCGAGACCAGCCTGGGCAACTTGGTGAGACCTCATCTCTACAATAAATCAAAAAATTAGCTGTGCACGGTGGCACATGCCTGTAATTCCAGCTACTTGGGAGGTTGAGGCGGAAGGATTGCCTGAGCCCAGCAAGTTGAGGCTGTAGTGGCCGTGAGTGTGCCACTGCACTCTAGCCTGGGCATAAAGTGAGACTCCAATTCAAAAATAATAATATTAAAAATAAAACAATTAATTCAAAAATAAATAATTCATAATACTACTAATTTATTCAAACAATATAATATAAACTTGTAATAACAAATTTTATTATAAATAATATGATCATTTAAACATAAAGTAAATTAATTTAAAAATAAACAAAAGAAAGAAAGTGAGCGGAAGGCTGGCCCTGGTGGCTGCTGCAGGGAAGTGTGAGGTTCAAGGTGCTCCTTGACCTTCACCTAGCCTCCATATACAGTCTTCACAGCATTCCCCGGGGAAGCTCAGTTCCGTCTGTGACCTGTGCAGTTCCCAAAGCCTCAACCCAGGGCCAGTTTAGTGTGTATATCCCAGAAACAGAGAAGGGGCAGAGATGGACCGAGGTGGGCAAAACCTGGGGCCAAAGGTAGCTTCTAAAGCCAGTGAAACACTCCCAGCCCTCCCAGCCCGCCAGCAGCAGCCCAGCCCAGACCCAATCAAACAATAAGAGATGCGTGGAAACCTCAGGTTAAAAATACCCAGGCTTGTTGTAGAGAGAAATAAGAACAGGAAGGAAGTGTGGGGAGGCAGGGCAGAACAGAGAAAAAACTCCAGAGAAGGAACCTGAGATGTTGTGAGTGGCCGGAAGCTGATCAGGTAGAGAGGTATGGACGCCTCAGGTGCCTGCAGGTGGGTAGGCAGGGGTGGGGGCAGGATGGGTTTTACCTTCTTGGGCATTGTTCAGGCAGGTCCTCCTGGAGAAATGATTCTGACCCACAGAGACCAGGAATCAGATCCCTCAAAGAGTCTTGAGTCATGGTGCAGTGGCTCACACCTATAATCCCTGCACTTTGGGAGGCGGGTGAGAGGATTGCTTGAGGCCGGGAGTTCGAGACCAGCCTGGGCAACATAGCAAGACCTCATCTCTACAAAAAATTAGCCAGGCATGGTGGCGCATGCCTGTAGTCTCAACTACTCGAGAGGCTGAGGCAGAAGGATCACCTGAGTCCAGAAGGTCAAGGCTGCAGTGAGGCATGATTGTGCCACCACACTCCAGCCTGGGTGACAGAGTGAGACCCTGACTCAAAGAAAAAAAAATAGTCTCAGGCTGAGAGGTGAATGGACAAGCACAGGGCCTCCTCCAAGGGCAGTTGGGCGTGAGTGACCAGAGGGAAGGCTGTCGTGCCCGCCATTCTCTCTGGGGGTCACCTGAACCACCAGACCCTCGGCGCTGGACAGGTGGAAAGAGTGTTCAGCTGGTCTTGGGAATGTCAGCCACTCTTCTGGAGGGGAGGTAGAACAGTGAGAGACTGAGGGACAGGCGCCGTGCTGCCTCCACACCATGAAGGCTGAGATTAGGGCTCTGGATTCACTATGGTGCCTGCGTTTGACTCTCAACCCTGCCATTTACCAGCTACAGGACCTTGGAGGGAAGTGTCACTTTTTGGTGCTTCTGTTTCCCTAACTGTTAAATGAGGCTGACAACAGGTGTCCTCATAGCATTGTGGTGAGAATTAAGGGATCCAATACCCCGAAGGCTGCTAGATCAGTGTCTGGTCCCTATTCATTGCTTTTTAAGTGATGGCTATTGGGGTGGGGCAAAGGGGAGTGCCGGTGTTGGAGGGGAGTGCCGGTGACAAAGGGAAGACGCGTTGCTAACACCTTGTATCCATGGCGCAGGCCTCCACAGTGAGCCTGGCACTACACCAGGCCAGGAGGGAGTGGGGAAAGGCGGGTACAGAGATAAACCTGATACAGGCCCAAGTCTCAGGAACCAGTTTCTTATGGAGGTTACAAACAGCGAAGCGATCACGTTTCAGCACAAGAAAAGAGAGTTCCAAACTGGTGCTAGGATGCAGGATGGCAGGGGACGTGGTTAGGGGTGACTTTCTCTGCCTTCAGAGTCCGGAAGGGACCTTGGAGGTTAAGTAGGCCAAGGAGAAAGGACATGAAAAGACAGCCTGAGAAAGAGGATACACAGTCTACAAAGTGGTGGCTCCTAGGGGCTTGGCTGGGGCTTGAACATGGGGAGGGACTGGCCTTGCAACTCTTTGCAAGAGTTTGCACTTGATCCTGTGGGCATGAGGCACATGGAGAGACTAGGAAGGGGGACATCTGAGTCAAATGTGTGTACAGGAAAGATTTCCCCTGGCAGAAATATGGAGGGTAGGCTGTAATCCCAGCACTTGAGGGGCCAAGGTGGGAGGATTGCTTGAGCCCAGGAGTTTGAGACCAGCCTGGGCAATGGAGTGAGACCTCATCTCTACAAAAAGTAAAAAAGTTAACTGGAAGCCGGGCTCAGTGGCTCAGCCTGTAATCCTATGCTTTGGGAGGCCGAGGTGAGCAGATTGCCTGAGCCCGCGGGTTTGAGACCTGCCTGGGCAACTTGGTGAGATCTCATCTCTACTATAAATAAAAAAATTAGCCAGGCGTGGTAGCGTGTGCCTGTAGTTACAGCTACTTGGAAGGCTGAGGCAGAAGGATTGCTGGAGCCCAGTAGGTCGAGGCTGTGGTGGCTGGGAGCATGCCACTGCACTCCAATCTGGGCGACAGAGTGAGACTCCAACTCAAAAAAAAAAAAGTTAACTGGGCATGATAGTACATGCCTGGAATCCCAGCCACTAGGGAGGCTGAGGCAGGAGGATCACTTGAGCCTAGAAGGTTGAGACTGCAGTGAGCCACTGCACTCCAGACTAGGAAACAGAGTGGGATCCTGAGAGAGAGAGAGAGAGAGAGACAGAGAGAGAATGAATGAGCCGGGTATGGTGGCTTATGCCTGTAATCTTGGCACTTTGGGAGGCAGAGGTAAGAGGATCTCCTGAGCCCAGGGGTTTGAGCCCAGCCTAGGCAACTTGATGAAACCTTGTCTCTACAATAAATTAAAAAAAAGCCGGATGTAGTGGCACGTGTCTGTAGTTCCAGCTACTTGGAAGGCCAAGGGAGAAGGATCACCTGAGTCCCTTCAGATGATAACAGAGTGAGACTCCAACTCAAGAAAAAAAAAGAGAAAGAAGAGGAATAAATGAGAGGGGAAGAGAATGGTAGCAGGGAGGCCTCCTCTGGTTAAGTGGTCCCAGCAGCGGTCAGGGCAAGAGACAACAGGGGAGGGGTCTTAGAAGGTGAATTAATGTGGAAGGATGGCATGGAGGAAGGAGTGGACACCAACAGCTGGGCATTTAGTGGTGTCCTCAATGGAGATCAGAAATAAGGGTAAGGTGTGGGTTTATGAAGGTTTTAGTTATTTATTTATTTAGAGTTGGAGTCTCACTCTGTCACCCAGGCTGGAGTGCAGGGGCACGCTCACAGCCACCACAGCCTCGACCTGCTGGGCTCAGGCGATCCTTCCACCTCAGCCTTCCAAGTAGCTGGAATTATAGGCATGCGCCACCATGCCCAGCTAATTTTTCGATTTATTATAGCGATGAGGTCCCGCCAAGTTGCCCGGGCTGGTCTTGAACCCGTGGGCTCAGGCAATCCTCTCACCTCGGCTTCCCAAAGCGCTGGGATCATAGGCATGAGGCACCGTGCCCAGCCATGAAGGTTTTAGAAAGGTGAGTTTGAGGTGGCCAAGGCAGCGAGGAGGTCACTGGAAAGGACAGAAATGGTCGGTGCAGTCATAAGAAAGGGGTGGGCTAGCAGGAAACTAAGTCAGGCAAGCATCACTATGATGCTGGCATATGGGTGGACACTGAGTTGCAGGCCGCACATGACACGTGGGGTCTCTTGCGAGAGGTGTGGGAGGTGTGCCCGGGGGGACGGACAGGCCTCCCTCACTCTAGTTCATGGCTAGAAAAATCACAAAGCATCACAGTTTACACTGCCTGGTTAAATGACATGATTAATTACATAATCAAACTTGCACTAAATTAACCTTTACAAAATGGACAAGGTGCTTACAAAGATGCTAGCAAAACACTGCAGATTAAAGATCATCCTAATTTAGCAAGCACTAGCACATGAGAAAATGACAAAACTGGTCATTTCTATCTATCAGAGCTAACATGAAGATGGCCAAAGCATTTTGATTTAATTTTTATGGATATAGAATAGTTATACGTATTTGTGGGCTACACGTGATATTGCGGCATGGGCATGCAATGTATCATGATCAAATCTGGAATTTGGGATGTCCGTCGCCTCAAACACTTATTATTTCTTTCTGTAGGGGATATTCCAAATCTCTTCTAGCTATTTTGAAATACACAATAAATTATTAACTATAGTTGCCCTGCTGTGCTATCCAACACTAGAACTTATTCCTTCTATCTTCAATTTTTTTTTTTTTTTTGTAGTTTGTAATGGTCAAAGCCACTATTTGAAACGTGGACTTCCACATCTACCATTTTAAAAAATGAACCTCCCAGCCTGGGCAACACAGCTAGATCTCATCTCTACAAAAAAAAAATTTTTAAATGACCGGGCTCAGTGGCTCAGCCTGTAATCCAACACTTTGGGAGGCTGAGGTGAATGGATTGCCCGAGCCCACGGGTTCAAGACCCACCTGGGCAACTTGGCGAGACCTCATCTCTATAATAAATCAAAAAATTAGCCGGGTGTGGTAGCGCGCGCCTGTAGTTCCAGCCACAGGAAGACTGAGGCGGAAGGATCGCCGGAGCCCAGCAGGTCGAGGCTGCAGTGGCCGGGAGCGCCCACTGCACTCGGTCTGGGCTACAGAGTTAGACTCCAACTCGGAAAAAAAAAAAAAAAATTAGCTGGGCATAGTAGCATATGCCTGTAGTCCCAGTTACTCAGGAGGCTGAGGAGGGAGGATTTCTTGAGCGCAGGAGTTCGAGGCTGCAGTGAGCTGTTATCCTGCCACTGCACTCCAGTCTGGGTGACCAAGTAAGACCTCCATTCAATAAAAAAAAAAATGTGTTTTGGGATCCTGATGATAGTAGCTTGTATATACAGTTTATAAATGCTTGCATATATAAAGGGTGCATGCTCAAATTTTATTACTGATGAGATGCCACACCTCAGTTTGGGGGTTGCCATTTCACACAGGATGCGATTTGGGGAAAATTTCTTAAGCCTTAGGTTTCGGGTCCCAGGAAATAGAGTGGTTTCCTGCTTTATCAATTCTCCACATCTGAACTCCGATGTATTGCGCTTACCTCTAAGAACAAAGGATGCTTGTCTTCTAGAGTGTGGCCGCAATGGCTCACTTGTCTTTCATCGCCTGGGTCCTTCTCTTCCTTTTGGAGATGAGGGAAAGATTAGCTGAGCTCCCTAGAGAACAGCCTTAAGTAAATACAAGGTGTTGCCAAAGTTATTGTTACTGTTATTGACAACACTAGCAGGCAGCAATGGTGCCTGGTGTTCCCAGGGATGATAATAAAGATAGGGGAGGAACTTCTAATCTTCACTCCGCGTAGATCTAGGGGTTCTTCTGGTATAGAAGTCCTGGGGCTTAGAAAAACTGAAGGGGCACAGAGGCTGCTGGGGCTTAGAATAACTGAAGGCTCAGAGGGTAGGATTGTCATTCTCCAAGAGGGAAGAGCCCACCTCCTATTAGACAGAGTTCAAGATTGAGCTGGACGAGTCTCTGGTTAAGGAAGATGTTCCATGTGCCAGCCCAGGAACCAAAGCCAGGGAGCTGATGTCCTCACTGAGACATGCATCCTACCTACAGAGAAAGTTGGGGTGGGGGTGAGGGATTTTCTGCCCTTAGCTTTCTCTCTCTCTCTCTCTCTCTCTCTCTCTCTCTCTCTCTCTCTCCAAACCAAGAATACTCACCTGGCAGGGCACAAGGGCTCATGCCTGTAATTCCAGCACTGTGGGAAGCCAAGGTGGGAGGATCACTTGAGGCCAGGAGTTCAAGATCAGCCTGGACAACTTGGTAAGATCTCATCTCTACAATAAATCAAAAAAGTTAGCTGGGTGTGGTGGCATGGGCCTATAGTTCCAGCTACTCAGGAGGCCGAGGCAGAAGGATCTCCTGAGTCCAGCAGATTGAGGCTGAGGTGGCTATGATCATGCCACTGTACTCCAGTCTGGGTGACAGAGTGAGACTCAGACTCAAAAAAAAAATTAACTAGGCATGGTGACACATACTTGTAGTCCCCGCTACTCAGGAGGTTGAGGCAGGAGGATCCCTTGAGCCCAGGAGTTCGAGATCACAGTGAACCATGATCCCATGACTGCACTCCAGCCTGGGCAACAGAGCAAGACTCTGTCTCAAAACACACACACACACACACACACACACACACACACACACACACACACTACCACCACCACCACCGCTGCCACCAACACCACCACCAACAACAAAGAACACACACTCATAAAATTTTATATTGAAACAATTATTTTTACTTTTCAAAGCACACTTGTAAGGGCAAGTTGACATCGTGGGGAATGATGATTCTTCATAATTTATGTCTAATGCTCATTTACTGAGCCCGTACCCTGTGTGCAAGGTGCTGTACTAGGCAACATGGAGACACAAAGATGGAGATGTCAGGATGCTAATATCCCGGGGACAAGCTGAGATGTGCACATACCCGCAACACGGGGGTTGAAAGGTTCAGATGAAGGGGGACCAGGGACCCAGGATGGGACAAAGATCAGGCACAGTCATGGAGGAGATGACTTCTGGTCTGGGCCTTGAAAGCTAGGAGAGTGTCGCAGGGTGGAGATAGAGGGAATGACATTCTCAAAGAAGAAACAAACACCCTTGAATGGAAAAGCATGGCATATGTATGACCAATGCTGAGTACACCTGGCATCCAGAGGGTGATGAGGAAGAATGGGTTAGGAAAGGGGTATTAGGACCAGACTTTAAGGCCAGCTGCAATGACACATGTGTGGCTGTAGTCCCAGCTCCTCAGGAGGCTGAGGCAGGAGAATTGCTTGAGCCCAGGAGTTCAGGCACAGCCTGGGCAACATAGCAAGACCCCATCTCAAATATATATATATATATATTTTGAGCCAGAATCTCATTCTGTCACCCAGGCTGGAGTGCAGCGGCACATTCATGGCCACTGCAGCCTTGACCTGCTGGGCTTAGGGGATCCTTCCACCTCAGTCTTCCAAGGAGTTGGAACTACAGGCATGTGCCACCATGACCAGCTAATTTTTAAATTTATTGTAGAGATAAGGTCTTGCCAAGTTGCCCAGGC
>NW_007251251.1:602402-616374 GCF_000164805.1 Carlito syrichta
GCTGCTCCCGGCCACCGCAGCCTTGCCTGCTGGGCTCCGGCGATCCTTCCGCTTCAGCCTTCCGAGTAGCCGGAATGACAGGCATGCGCTACCACGCCCGGCTGATTTTTTGATTTATTGTAGAGATGAGATCTCGCTGTCCAGGCGGGTCTCGAACTTGCGGGCTCAGGCAATCCACTCACCTCAGCCTCCCAAAGGCGCAGGATTACAGGCTGAGCCACCGAGCCCAGCTCATGTATATTTTTTCAACGGCTACACGCTGTACCACTAGATCCAGAGTTTGTCTTTACTGAGCCATGGGGAGCCTTGAAAAGATTTGGGGCCGGTGAGATAGCGACCCCAAAGAAGTTAAAAGTGCAACAAAACTTGTCCACGGTCCTGCAGTGAATTACTTTGCAGCCTAGCCAGGACCTGAATCCAGACCTGGATTGATACAGCAAGGCTCCTGGCCTTGGCACTGACCGGACGTCGATGGGTCTGTGGGAAAGGGCTCTGAGCCAGGGGCGGGCAGGCAGCTTCTCTGGGAAACGCTGCAGCACGCGTTTCCATGCAGCTGGGTGTCCTGGCCTGCTGCTGGCTTGGGTCTCAATGAGCAGAGTCTTCCCATGGAACCTGGGTGGCAGGCGAGCCAGTGGCTGGACGGCAGTTCTTGGGAACCCAGAAGGGTTGGGCTGGGAATGGCGGAGTGTGGGATCACTGCAATAAAACGAAGGGAGAGGAGCTCTCGTCGTATCCCGGGGTGTGAGGCGCACAGGGCGTGGGGCTCTGCATTCCTGGAGGGTTGAGACGCCAGCTGATGATTATCATTTGTCCTCCTGCTCTGGCTTCTCCAGCTTTCATCCTACAGGACCCTGCCTTGCTGGGCCAGCGGCACCAACCAGCAAGGGGTGGGGCGGGCGGCGGCTCCTGGCTGCGAGAGAACACAACATGACTGTGGGTTTCTCCCTCAGTGCTGAACTTCCTCCTTCACCCTGGAAGAACGGGCAGAATCGCTCAAGGGGAAACTGAGGCACAGAGGCAGGGAAATGATTTGACCGAAGTCCTGTGGCAGAGACTCCCTCCCTCCCTCACCATCGCCTGCCCACCGGTCTATGCTTGTCCTCCCCAACTAAGGCAGATCTCCCCGGCCTGGAGGAAAGCCAGAGAAGGTGTGGATTCTAGAGGAGAGAACTGGGCTGTGGCCAGGACAACAGAACTGGTACCCTCTGTGCCAGGTGCTGCGGGCATCATGAGGTCAGGCTCCTGGTTTCGCGTCTCTCGGAATGGTTCTGCCATATGGGTGGATCTTCCCCAAGCCCCCCCGCCAGCCGAGGGCAGCATTGCAGACGTGCAAAATGCCAGCTCCCTCCCTGCAGAGTCAGATTCAGCATCCAGGGATAGGAAGAGCCCAGATCTCGTAAAGATGGGCCAGGCTTGGGGCAGAGGGCCAGAGGATGGCTCAGACAACCGGGAAAGGTGTGTATGCGTGTGTATTGTGTGCACTTTTGCTAGGGCCAGGCTTCCAGCGGTGACTTGTCCCTGCCTGCTAAGATGAAAGGGAGAAAGATGAGAAGGAAACATGAGCGGCAGACTGAGGGCTGGGTGAGGGGCTAGTGGAGTCCTACCGAAAGTGTGGATCCCGTCAGACAAAGGGAACCCAGAGGCGAATACCTGCTGCCCACGTGCAGAGTGGCAATCTTTGGGGACATCTTCTGGCTTAAAGGCGAGATTGGACAACACAAAGAACAGGATGAGGATGCTGGAGGAGAGAGGCCAGTAAACAGGGCTTCTGCGGCCTCCACAAGCTCTCACACCATCCAGGCCTCCAGACCTGACCAACCAGCCAGACGTTGGTATAGCAAGCATTTATTAAGCACCCTATGCAAAGTGATCTGCTTGGCGCTGTGGGTGCAGACGCATGAGACATGGCCTCGGGTAGAATCGTTCAAGGGGAAACTGAGGCATGGGCAGAATCTCTCAAGGGGCTCGCTCTGGAGAAAGACGAATCTTTATTTGGTTTCCTTGCTACCCTGCACACCATCCAACACCAGACTCCTTGGCCAAGTCCTGAGGCAGCCTCTCCTTTCGTGACCATTTTCGGCCATGACTGTGCTATTCCTTGCCTCTCCCATCAGATTGTCTATGAGCCCTCTGATGTCACCCAGGAGCAGCGCTCAGTAGCATTCTCCCGCCTGGTTTCTTGACATCCACCCAGCCGAAACATTGAGCCCTCAGCTGCAAAAGTCGTCTCTCAAGCTTGCCACTGCAACTAGGCCACTCCAAGTCTCACTGTTCTTCTGTGGTTCTACCATCTTCCAGATCAAATACACATTTCGGCCTGTGAAGCCTCCGCCCACTTGCCTGCTGGTGACCTGAAGAACCTGCAGTAGATCCCTGTTGTCTATTAGATACATTTGAACTTTTGGTGCTGTTTTCTAGGACTTTCCCACACATTTCTAGCTCTTATTAGCTAACAGTGTCCCCTCCCGTCCCTAGCACACCAGCGTTTGTAATGTCACTCTCTATATCTGAACAAGAATGAGGACTTTTTTTAATTTTTGAAGCCGAGTTTCACTCTGTTGCCCAGGCAGAAGTGCAGTGGCATGATTACGACTCACTGTAGCCTTGACCTCCTAGGCTCAGGTGATCCTCCCACCTCAGCCTCCTGAGTAGCTGGGACTATAGTCATGTGCCACCATACCCAGTTAATTTCTTGATTTTTTGTAGAGACAAGGTCTCATTATGTTGTCCAGGCTGGTCTCGAACTTCTGGACTCAAGCAATCCTCCTGTCTCAGCCTCCCAGAGTGTTGGGATTACAGGTGAGAGACACTGTACCTGGCCAAAAGTGAGGACCTTTGGAAGAAAATCGTTTTGACCTTTTTTTTTGAGTCCGAGTCTCACTCGGTTACTCAGGCTGAAATGCAATGATATAATCACAGCTCACTGCAGCCTCAGCCTCCTGGGTTCAGTCCTCCCACCTCAGCCTCTTGAGTAGCTGGGACTATATGCGTGTGCCACCACATCCAACTAATATTTATTTTTTTGTAGAGATAAGATCTTGCCCTGTTGCTGAGGCTGGTCTTGAATTCCTGGACTCAAGCAATCCTCCTGCCTTGGCCTCTTAAAGTGCTGAGATTACAGGTATGAGCCACCACACCTGGCCAAGAGGGAGGACTTTTTGAAAGAAATCATTTTGATGTTTATGGTTGATTTCTTCAACAAACACTTACTGAAGAACTGCTAAGTACCAGATACCAGATACTGTGGCTAGGACAGTTGCACTTCCTGTCCTGGGGGAGCCCATGATGGCAGGGAGGACACACTAGTGATGAAAATAGAATGTGGTAAGGGGTCAGATGGGCCAACCATTGTGGGGTCCCCGGGATTCCTGCCGGGCTACATTACATTGTGAGGTCCCTGGGATCTCTGTGGCTGGCCCCATGGATTTCTCTTACTTCCTACCTGGGCTCTACACAGAGCAGAGTGTGGCTTGCTAGGGAAGCATGGGGAACATTCCACCAGGATGTCCACATGGCAAGACCTAAAAGACGTCGGCTCCAAATTTGTTCTCCCCTCCACCCATGGGTGAGGCTTCTCTCTTTTCCCGAATTCAGTGTCCTCTGCAAGTGACACAGGAAGCAGGGACAGAATTAAGAGTCAAAGAATTTCATGTAAAAACAAACTCTTTGGACAATGGAATTGGAAAGGATCGTAAAAGGTGCTCACGATTCCACTGTGTTAGGACAGACCTGCGACTGCCACCTCCCCAGAGAGCAGTTGTCACACTGAGTGGGAGATCCATGGTCCTCTGCACTGACTGTGTTGCCCATGGCGGGCGGTGCTCCTGTGTTTTTGAAACTTGCCCACGAAGGAAGGCCCCAGCCCCTCCCACAGTTGTCTGATGTTGAGTCAGTGTTTAAACACTATAATTGGCAGGAAAGTCTTCCAACTGTCTCACCACGATGAGATGCTGCAAATTCCACCCTCTGGCTTGTCTGCCACCCTCTGTGGATTGGAGAAAACATGGAAAAGTTAAAGTATTCTCTTCTCTGAATCCTCCACCCAAACTCCAATACAATCGCTATAAGCAGAAAGCCTTTGGATCAGATGGCCCCTATTCTTTTTTCTTTTCTTTCCTTTTTTTTTGTTTTTTGAGTCTTATTCTGTTGTATGAGATCACGGCTCACTGCAACCTCAACCTCCTGGGCTCAGGCAGTCCTTCCACCTCAGCCTCCTGGGACTATAGGTACACGCCACCACACCCACACATCCAGCTATTTATTTATTTGTAGAGATGAGGTCTTGCTATGTTGCCCAGACTGGTCTTGAACTCCTGGGTTCAAGCAGTGCTCCTGCCCTCTGCCTCCTGCCTCCTGGGCATGAGCTCAGGCTGCCCCCATTCTTTCTAAGTGTTGACAATCCAACATGGACATTTTTAGAGGGTGTGATGGGGGAGAAGAAGATGGGGTCCCATGCTGGGCACGGCTTCCTGGTGCTCTCCTGGGGCCCTCTCCTGAGTGGGGCTTTCTCCCCACCTGGTGCCTCTGTCACTAAGGCACATTGAGTTGTGGGTAGTGTTCCTGGCCACGGAATTAGTCCCAAGAAGGCTGAGGCAGAGGGAGGATGTGCCTATGATGCACAGTGGCAAAGTGTTCCTTCTCAGGTGTGCCTGGTGAGGATGAAGTGACTTGGCTGGGTGCAGTGGCTCACGCCTATAATCCCAGCACTTTGGGAGGCTGAGGTGAGAGGATTGCCTGAGCCCATGGGTTCAAACCAGCCTAGGCAACTTGGTGAGACCTCATTTCTACAATAAATCAAAAATTAGCCAAACATGGTGGCACGTGCCTATAGTTCTAGTCACTTGGAAGGCTGAGGCAGAAGGATCACCTGAGCCCGGCAGGACGAGGCTGCAGTGGCCATGAGCATGCCACTGCACTCCAACCTGGGTGACAGAGTGAGACTCTAACTCAAAAAGAATGAAGTGGCTTTAACTTTACCCAGACAGGCCTTAGAGAAATCACACTTTCAGAGGCTGCTGCCCTACGTTTGTGGGAGTTTCCTAAATCAAAGGGCAAATCTCTACATGAATTTTCCCCTTCTTCCCTCCCTCCCTCCCCCCTTCCTTCCTTCCTCCCTCCTTCCCTCCTTCCTTCTCTCCCTCTTTTCCTTCTTGCTTTCTTGCTTTCCTCTAGAATGTAAAACACCAAGTCCCTACAGAAGGGCTATTTGGTTCTTGGTAGCCCACAGTCTGAACACCCTTCCCCTTTTCTCGTCCAGCCTCAATCCTACCACCATTCCAGCCCAAGTCTAACACCCCTTTTAGATGTTACCCGTCTGGTCAAGCTCTGGCTGAACCAGAGTCCTTTCTCTGAAATGCCCTGTAATGCCATTCAGCTACAAGCTTGCTAGGATTACACAATGTTTCATGTCTCCAGCCCTGAAATGTACACGTGTCTCATCTCCCCAACAGGTTGTCAAGGTACACAGGAAAGAGACCCTGTCTTACATTTCAGAACACGGAGCACAGGACTGGGCAAGTGACAGACCTTTACTGAGACCTCCATGTGCCTTTTGCTTCTTGTTAAACATCAGAGAATCTATACTGGATAAAACACTAATGAGTGTGATAAATGTACATAAGCCTTTATTTGGGCGAAGTCACTATTACATACAACGTCAGAAAATTTCTACTGGAAAGAAGCCCTGTGTCTGGATATGTCCATGGGAGAGCGCTGGGAGGAGGAATGGAGAAAGGCAGACCTTACTCAATGTCATGGAACTCAGCCAGGTGCCATAGCTCATACCTGTAATCTCAGCACTTTGGGAGGCCAAGGCGGGAGGATTGCTTGAGCCCAGGAGTTCAAGACCAGCTAGGGCAACATAATGAGAATCCCTTTCCCTAGAAAAAGAAGTAATAGCCGGACTCGGTTGCTCAACCTGTAATCCCACGCCTTTGGGAGGCTGAGGTGAGTGGATTGCCTGAGCCCACGGGTTCAAGACCCGTCTGGGCAGGCGAGACCTCATCTCTACAATAAATCAAAAATCAGCCGGGCGTGGTAGCGCGTGCCTGTAGTTTCAGTAACTCGGAAGACTGAGGCGGAAGGATCGCCGGAGCCCAGCAGGTCGAGGCCACTGAACTTCAGTCTGGGCGACAGTGAGACTCCAACTCAAAAAAAAAAAAAAAAAAAAAGAAGTAATAAATGTTTTAAAAAGAAATATTACAAAACTTTATAAGTGCCCTTTTTTCCTGAACTTGAAGCGCTTCTGTGTCTAGTGTCCTTTGTCCTGGCCTCTCACTAGAGAAAGGAGGAATGACTCACCCAGTGCATGTTGCGGCTGGGGAGGGGGGCTGGAGGTGGGACTGCAGCTCTCCCCTGGCACAAGATAAGAGTCTAGTTCCTGGGGTCCTTGATGTGCTGGGGACCACGCCAAGTACTAAGGGAGACCAAGGTGAAGGGGAGCCTCATCCCTTCAAGTAGCTTACAGTTCAGGGAGGGAACAGACAGGTCCTTAAACGGGAGCTGCTTTCATGGGAGTGGATACAAAACCCAGCAGAGGACAGGAAAGGAGGCCTAAGTACCTCTGGGGGAGTACAGGAGGCACTGTCCAAGCCAAAAGGTGAAGGATGAGGAGTTTGCCAGATAAAGAGGTAAGGAGAGGGTGTTCCAGGCGGGAGGGACTCCGGGCAAAGGCCCACTGGACGAGAGAAAGGGCACAGTCTGTGGCGGATGCCAGGGAAGTTTAATATCAGAAGGAGGGAACGAGGACAGGAAGCTAGCCAGGCAGCTGGGCAAGGGCCTTGTAAGCTTCGCAAAGCGGTTCAGATTTCCCTCTAAGCAGTGGGGAGCTGTATTCATTTCCTACTGCTGCTATAACAAATTACCATCCATTTAGTGGTTTAAAACAACATATTGCAGTTCTGGGCTCAAACCAACATGTTGGCGGGGTTGTGTTCCTTCTAGAGGAGAACCCGTTCTTCACCTATTCCAGTTGCTGGTGGCTGCTGGCACTCCTTGGCTTCTGTCCTCCCCTCTTCAAAACCAGCAATCACATCCCTCCAACCTCTCCTCTGACTCTAAAGCTCCTGCCTCCCTCTTCTAAGGACCCTTGTGATGACATTGGGCCCACCGGGTAATCAGGATAATCTCTGCATCTCAGGATCTTTAACCTAATCACATTGGCAAACTCCCTTGTGTCATGTAAAGTGGCATATTCACAGGTTCCAGAGATTAGGATATGGACATCTTTGGGGGCCATTGTTCGGCTCACCACAGAAGCCATTGAAGAATCCTGACCAGGAAGGAGCATGGTGTGACTGAACTGGAGGGTCAGGTACTACAGCACTGTGGTTAGAAGGTTAGGAATCTGACCACCTGGGTTCCATCCTGACTCTCACTTAAGTGCTCTGTGGCCTTGTATCGTTGCCTACTTAATTCTCCTGTGCCTTGGTTTCATCATCTGTAAAACAGAAATAGTGGTTGGAAGAGTTATATGGAATAACAGAGGTGAGACACTTAGGATAGCAGAAAGCACTCAATAAATTAGAAGCAGTCTTATGGCAACAAAAAACAGAAAAAGAAGAAGAAAAGAAACAGGAACATTCATCCTATGGCATAGAATGAGGTTTGCTCGATTATCGATTTTTTTTTTTTGAGTCATTGTCTCACTCTGTCACCCAGGCTGGAATGCAGTGGCACCCTCACGGCCACCTCAACCTTGACCTGCTGGGGCTCAAATGATCCTCCCGCCTCAGCCTTCCAAGTAGCTGGAACTACAGGTGTGCACCACCATGGCTGGCTAATTTTTTGATTTATTGCCGAGACGAGGTCTTGCCAAGTTACCTAGGCTGCTCTTGAACCCCTGGGCTCAGGCAGTCCTCTCACCTCCACCTCCCTAAGTGCTGGGATTACAGGCGTGAACCACCACGCCCAGCTCAGATTTTTTAAAAGTATAAACTAAATAAATGGTGCTAAGAACAGTGACCTGGTCAGGAAAAGGACATCCAAAGTTATGACCATGTGTAACAGAACCTAGCTTCCTCCCCCAACCCTTCTCCTGCCGCAGCAGCAAGGCAGGAAGGAGGCACCCAAGCACCAGGGGATTCCCTGACATCCAGGAAACACACAGCCTCTCCGAAAGGCACCACGCGGTGCTCAACACAACACTCACTGCTTCCTCTCTTCAGGAAGCTTTTGTTGGCATAAAGAAATGCGGAGTAGAAGCTGCCCCCATCTGTTCCCATTTTATGGCGTTGAATAATATTAAAGAGTAGATGGTGTCTTGTTTTAAGCTTTCTTTCCTGAGATCCCTGAAACAACTGTTTGATTTGACAAGGCGCTAGTAAAAGACTTGGCAGCACTCTGCCCAGGCCCCCAGTGTGATGATGGGTGTGCTTATCAGCGTAGGTGGGCCCCTGGGTCTGATCCCTTGCTTCTCTGTGTACCTTCTGTCTTCTTTGTTCCCATTTTCTAGTGCTCATAAACCTGAATCCACCAAAGTATCTCTCGCCTTCTTGGTGATTTTTTTATCTGGGGAATTCCCAAGAAGAGCACATGGATCTCACAGTTTACCTGCAAGTAAGTTGCCATATAAAACACAGGACACCTTGCTAAGGTTGAATAATTTTAGGGTTGAAGTATCCCTTATCCAAAATGCTTGGGACCAGAGTGTTTTGGATTTTGGATTTTTTAAATTAGGGATACCCAACCTGTATAAATATGTCCCAAATATTACCATATGTAGAGTGCTTTGTTAACCAGATTATTTGATTAACAAGAACGCTCCATTCCCCAGTTTCATCATATAACACTTTGCTCTATGTTCTCTGATGCAGTTTACAAAGTAGATAGCTATTCAAGCCCTGAAAGTTCCCGTGCCTTCTTACAGATGACTTTGTAGTGTCACAGGGAAGGAAAAGAAGGAAGGCTATGTTTCCAGAAAGATGATGAGGTGCCTAGGGTCAGAATAGCAGGGACTTATTACTCTTATTTAATGACACATTCTTCTGCTGCCCAGCTCTGAGACTGAGACAGCCTTAGTGCCTGTTCTAGGTCTCACCTGCCCCTTCCTTAATGGGAAGCATCAATGCTTTCTCCCCTGCGACCTGAGGACCACCAGGATACCCATTCTGTTGAAGTACGTTGAAGTTTTTTGGTTTTAAACAAAGGTTTCATACAATGCACACTCTATAGTGCTGCCTTTTTAAATTTTTAAAATTTTTATTTATTTATTTTTAGAGACAGGGTCTCACCATGTGCCTAGGCTGGTCTTGAACTCCTGGGCACAGGCAATCCTCCTGCTTCGGCCTCTCAAAGTGCTGCAATTACAGGCATGAGCCACTGCACCTGGCCTGGTGCTGCCTTTGATACTTGACTAGAATAATGATGGCTCTCACCACTGATGGGCTGTGAATACACAGTCTGTCTTTGGATTGGGTGCATATAATCTACAGTCATCACTGCTGTGGTTGAACCTGCAAGGCCAGTAACTACTGGCACTAAGGTTTGCTCAAGGCTTTCACTCCCAGCCTCCAATCAATGTGAACCATCCAAGCTAGAATCCTCCCTGTTTTTCCTACTTCCTTCAAGTCCTTGCTCTAAATTTTCCTCCTTGGTCTGCAAGGGTAGACGCCTGAAGGCTTACCCTGTGTGGAGTCAAGACTCAGCCAGTCAGAGCCTCTCGGTGCAGCTGCAGAGATGCTTCCAGACGTCTCTGCACCCCAGCACATGGTTCCACCTGGTGCTTTCAGATAGGATTTGAGTCTCCACATCAAAGTTGCGTAGGCTTCTTGTGGTGGTAATGTCTACATTTCTGCAATCACTTCATTTCAGGGACTCTTAATAGTGCAAAAGATTCTAACAGTTTCTGAAGCCCTGAAGACAAGCCCTGGATTTTATTCCTGTGTAAAAGAACAAACTCACCCGGGGCCTTGGGGACTGGCATCAGGATGCCAGTTCAGTCCACAGGTGCACAAGGACTATCTGTGTCTTCTTTCACCCACATTTGCTTTTTAGGAAAAGGTAGCCCTGAGGGGCAAGGGGAATTAATGACTTAATGTCTACAATATCTAGGAACAACTTGCTCCAGATAAGGTCTTATTATCGCTGTTATTATTATTGTTTTTGTTATTAACCCAACTCCTATGAAAAGCTGCCACAGTTTTGTTAATGACCTCAGGTGAGGGGTTTAATTAATACCTCCTCTGAAAGCTGAGGCCTCAGGCACCGTGTTACCGCCCCCACATCCGGGCTCCACCTCCTCTGAGCTCTGCCCTCGGGGCCCACTCCACCTGTAGATCCTCTCAGCCCCTACCTGAGCGGCTTCATCATTCTCACACCTGCTCACCACCCCCTCATCCCAACCCCACCCCGCCATAATCTCACCTGCTCCTTCATTCATCCTTTTGAACTTCCCTTTTCCGCAAGGATCTGGTCCCCCCAAAGAGTTCTCCAGAGCCAAGCCTTTGGGGGTCAGGAAAGTGAAGAGTGGGTCCCCTGAACCCCACCCTTCCCCCTTGCCACCCCCACTTCCTACACGGCTTCCCAGAGCTCCCACCCCATCTCCGTGAGAACCTCCAGATTTTTCCTCAGGTGGTGCGGCCGGTTGGGTGGGTTCGCTGGTTTAGGGTTACAGAGGTTGGCACTAATTCCCAGCCCCGTGCAGCTGCCTTCTTTAATTAATTAATTCCAATTTCTAAAAAACCATCTCAATTGGACCTCATTGCATGCCTCTGGGGCATATGTCACATCAATTACAGACAACAATTAAGCTTGCTGCCTAAAAAAAATCTGCGAGTCTCTTTAAAGACTCAAACACAATTCAGGGCTAACTGCCTTGGGTGGCCCAGCCTAGAAACAGGAGGGTCAAAGAAAGTTCTGGGGTTGTAGGTTCTCCCCCGCTACCTGCACTCCCAGGGCTCCTCTCTGCTTTTGCTTGGATATCCAGGAAGTGAAATTACTGCAGGTGAGGTGGTGGCCTCCCTTCTCTAGGATAGGACCAATTTCCCTCAAATTCAAAAGCCCACCTTCTCATTGTCTTAACTGTCCACCCTGCGTGGATAAGGATGAATCTCAGGCCCTCTAACAATAGGATGGGTATTGAGCTGATGTGTTTGTTTTCCATCAGTAGGGACAGAAGATGCAGGGTTAACTGATGTTTCCATCACAGTGGTTTAAATTAGGCAAATAGTTGAAGACCTTGATCAAGAGCAGGGATGAGATGATGATTTCTTCTTATCTATCTATCTATCTATTTATTTAGAGGGCAGGGATGAGATGATGACTTATTTGTTTATTTGTTTAAAGACAGGCTCCCATGCTGTTACCCAGGCTACAGTAAAGTGGTCTAATCATAGCTCACTGCAGCCTCGAACTCCTGGGTTCAAATGATCCTTCCTCCTCAGCCTCCCAAGTAGTCGGAGCTACAGGTGCACACCACCACACCAGGCTAACTTTTTTTGTTTTCGGAGAGTCATCTTGCTATGTTGCCCAGCTGGTCTCGAACTCCTAGGCTCAAGCAATCCTCTCACCTTGGCCTCTCAAAATGCTGGGATTATAGGCATGAATCACTGAGCCACTGTGCCTGGCTGAAGAGATTTCTTTTTTTTTGTTTGCTTGTTTGTTTGGTTTTTTTTTTTTTGAGTTGGAGTCTTACTCCGTCGCCCAGACTGGAGTGCAGTGGCACACTCCCAGCCACCACAGCCTCGACCTGCTGGGCTCCACGATCCTTCTGCCTCAGCCTTCCAAGTAGCCAGAACTACAGGCGTGTGCTACCACACCCGGCTAATTTTTGATTTATTGTAGAGATGAGAGCTCACCAAGTTGCCCAGGTGGGTCTTGAACCCGCAGGCTCAGGCAATCCACTCATCTCGGCTTCCCAAAGCGCTGGGAGTACAGGCTGAGCTACCGAGCCCAAGAGATGATTTCTTAATGGTCGATTTCCACCTTGAGTTACACTTGGGAGATGCTCAGGAAAGGTTTATGGATTTTTTTTTTTTTTTTTTTGAGTCAAGGTCTTACTCTGTCACCCAAGCTGGAGTGTGGTGGCATGATCACAACAATCACAGCTCATGGCAACCTCGACCTCCTAGGCTCAGGTGATCCTTCCACCTCAGCATCCCGAGTGGCTGGGACTACAGGCATGTGCCTCCATGCCTGGCTAATTTATTTTTATTTTTAAGTCGGAGTCTCACTCTGTCTCTCAGGCTGGATGGAGTACAGTATCACGCTCACGGTGACCGCAGCCTCGACCTGCTGGGCTCAGGCAATTCTTCTACCTCAGTCTTCCAAGTAGCTGGAACTACAGGCATGCACTCAGCTTATGTTTTTGATTTTTTTGAAGATATGAAGTTTCACTATGTTGCCCAGGCTGGTCTCGACCTCCTGGGCTCAAGCAATCCTCCTGCCTTGGCCTCTCGAAGTGCTGGGATTATGGTGTGGGCCACCAAGCTCAGCAAGGTTTATAGATTGTTGAAGACAAGGAGAGGAGAGTTGGTGTGCAGTGACAAATATACTTCCATGTGCAAAGCAAGTAGGCAGAGATGGGACTGGCCCAAAACCTTAGTTTTATTAATTGTTCTCTCTATTCAACTGGAATTAAAAAACATTAGCAGACCAGTTAAACATGCCTCTCCTTATCTATTTAACTCCTGTTCCCAAGTATTTATTGCATATGTGAGCTGACAGTAAATCACTTTGTCTTTTTATGTTTGCTGGAAAATTGTGGCTGTCCATTGAAGTCCAAACTTTCAGAGGGTAGAAACCATATCCATTCAATTTGATTTGTGTGGTATCCAGCATGGGGCTGCAGCATGGTGTCACAGAGAAAGCCTGGACTTGGACCCTGGATACCCAGGGGTTAGTTCTGGTCATGTGACCCTTAAAATATGGGCCACATTTTTATCTGCTATTTAAGAAAAATAGTGGGAACAACCTTTTCTGTCCATTCTATCTTTCAGGGCTGAGAGAAGGATTCAATGAAGTAAAGCAGAAAAAAGACTTGTAGAAATTGTCACATCAATATGGGATTTTTTTTTTTTTTTTTTTTTTTTGAGTTAGAGTCTCACTCTGTCGCCCAGGCTGGAGTGCAGTGGCACACTCCCAGCCACCGCAGCCTTGATCTGCTGGGCTACAGTAATCCTTCCACCTCAGCCTTCCAAGTGGCCGGAACTACAGGCACATGCTACCACACCTGGCTAATTTCTGATTTATTGTAGAGATGAAGTCTAGCCAAGTTGCTGGGGTGGGGCTATGGTTTTTTACAATGATAAAACGCAGCCGGGTGCAGTGGCTCACACCTATAATCCCAGCACTTTGGGAGGCTGAGGTGAGAGGATTGCCTGAACCCATGGGTTCCAGACCAGCCTGGGCAACATGGTGAGACCTCATCTCTACAATAAATCAAAAAATTAGCTGGACATGGTAGAGCATGCCTGTAGTTCCAGCTACTTGGAAGGCTAAGGCAGAAGGATCACCTGAGACCAGCAGGTTGAGGCTGCGGTGGCCGTGAGTAGTATGACACTGCACTCCAGCCTGAGAATCTCTCAGAAAAAATAAGTAAAATGATAAAATGTGTTTTGACAAGGACACCAAAACAACCAAAATTCAAATTCTGACATGTTTCAACTGGAGAAGCTGATATACAGAGACCACAGCTGCTGGCTGGGGCCCCAGGCTACCCTGCAATGGCCAGCTGTCAGGACTGGGGAGGAAGGGAGCAGTGTTAGTGTAGAGAGAAGCAACAGCTAAAACTAGATTTTAGGCTAAGTGGCACTGGCTATCCTAACAGCCTTCTTTTTTTTTTTTTTGAGTCCGAGTCACACACTTTCAGGCTGTGAGATTCTCTGGGCTACATCCATGCCAGCTTATAATTAAAGAACGAGTGAACTGGGACGGGCTCGCCGGCTCCTCCTGTAATCCCAGTGCCTTGGGAGGCCGAAGACTGAGGTGAGTGGATTGCCTGAACCCACGGTTTTGAGACCCACCTGGGCAACTT
>NW_007251251.1:616394-623191 GCF_000164805.1 Carlito syrichta
AGGCGGGTCTCGAACCCGCGGGCTCAGGCAATCCACTCACCTCAGCCTCCCAAAGGCACGGGATTACAGGCTGAGCCACCGAGCTGGGCTCTAACAGCCTTCTTATTGCTACAGTGGCACTTGTGTAGCTGACCTTTTAGTTCATACTATTTTTTTTTCTCCTAGGCCATCCTGTTATTTATGTTAACAACTCACTAAAATTCAAGTGGAGGGGGCTGGGCGCAATGTCTCATGCCTGTAATACTGACATTTTGGGAGGCCAAGATGGAAAGACTGCTTGGGAACAGGAGTTTGAGACCAGCCTAGGCAACATAAGGAGACACCATCTCTATTAAAAAAAAAAAATCAGCAGGGTTTGGTGCCTCAGCTTGTAATCCCAGCACTTTGGGAGGCTGAGGTGAGTGGATTGCCTGAGCCTGCGAGTTCAAGACCAGCCCAGGCAACTTGGCGAGACCTTGTCTCTACAATACAAAATTTAAAAAAAATAGCCGGGCATGGTAGCGCGCATCTGTAGTTCTGGCTACTCGGAAGGCTGAGGTGGAAGGATCGCTGAGTCCAGAAGTTCAATGCTGGCGTGGCCGTGAACATGCGTGCCACTGCACTCCAGCCTGGGTGAAGGAGTGAGACTCCAACTCAAAAAAAAAAATCAAGCGGGGCAGAGGGAGGTAAGGGGACACAGAATGAAGACACTTATGGTCCACAGACCTTTAAGGATGGACATATATACCGGGTGAGGTGGCTAATGCCTGTAATCCCAGCACTTTGAGGGAGGGAGGTGAGAGGATTGCCTAAGCCCAGGAGTTTGAGAACAGCCTGGGCAACATGGTGAGACCTTATCTCTACAATAAAGCCCAAAATTAGCTGGGCATGGTGGTGCACGCCTGTGGTCCCAGCTACTTGGATGGCTGAGGCAGAAGGATCACCTGAGCTCAGCAGGTCAAGGCTGTGGTAGCAATGAGCTACTCCAGCCTTGGTGACAGAGTGAGATTCTGACTCAAAAAAAAAAAAAAAAAAGAATGGACCTACACATATACTTATGCACACTGCATGTACACAAACAAGCCCTATAACCCAAAAGTCAGAAGTCTAGCTGTCTGAGGTGTCTCTGATTACCATCACTTAGAAATATGAGAAAAAGTGAGTTTAAAAGTAGGATTTAGGACTATTTATCCATTCTGTAAAAGGGCAGTTTCCTGTAGGAAGGGCTTAGGGATGGGAATCGGATGGTAATTCTTAGGAAGGGAATGGAATTGCAATGTATTAATGAACATAGTCAAATCTCTGGAATAGAATCCTAGGTATCAGATCTGGAGGATCCTAAGGCCATAAAACCCCCTCTTTTTACAAAGCCTAAAAAGTGGAGGCCAGGCCCAGTAGCTCAAGCCTATAATCCCAACACTTTGAGAGGCCAAGATAAGAGGATTGCCTGAGCCCATGGGTTCAAGGCCAGCCTGGGCAACTTTGTGAGACATCATCTCTACAATAAATCAAAAAATTACCTGGGAGTGATGGTATGTGCCTGTAGTTCCAGCTACTTGGAAGACTGAGATGGAAGAATCACCTGAGCCCAGCAGATCGAGGCTGAGATGGCCATGAATGTGCCACTGTACTCAAGCCTGGGCAACATAGTGAGAGTCCAACTCAAAAAAAGAAAAAAAGGTGAAGTGATTGAGCAAAGGTTGGTCAAGGGAACCTCAGAGGCCATGACCACGGCTCTGGTTCCAGGTCTGTGCTGTAGGATAGGGTAATATTAATTAACAGGCAAGCCAAGAGCCATGGCCACTGGTCCATACAAGTACAGGTGGTGAACTATTATCCACTGGGGGTACATCCCTGGGAATTTAGAGAGTGAGGTAATGCAGTAAGCTGGGAGTTTGTATCAAGTCCTCCAGCTCAGGACACCAGGCACCAATGTATCTCTGCTGCTGTTTCAATTAAATGTATGAAGCTTTTAAAAATTCTCAAAATGTATAGAACTTGTTATTTCTTTTATTTTATCTATTTATTTTTAATTAGATACAAGGTCTCACTATGTTGCCCAGGCTGGTCTTGAACTATTGGGCTCAAGTGATCCTCCTGCCTAGGCTTCCAAAAGTGTTAAAATTACAGGCATGAGCCACTGCACCCAGTCTTTTTTTTTTTGAGTTGGTCTCACTCTGTTGCCCAGGCTGGAGCAGTAGCATGATCATAGCTACTGTAGCCTTGACCTGCTAGACTCAGGTGATCTTTCTGCCTCAGCCTTCCAAGTAGCTGGAACTACAGGCACATACTACCACACCTAGCTCATTGTTTGACTTCTTATAAATACAAGGCCTCACCAAGTTGTCCAGGATGATCTTGAACCCCTGGGCTCAGCCAATCCTCTCACCTCTACCTCCCAAAGTGTTGGGATTACAGGCGTGAGCCACCATGCCTAACTTTTTTTTTTTTTGAGTTGGAGTCTCTGTCACCCAGATTGGAGTGCAGTGGCACGTTCACGGCCACCCCAGCGTCGACCTGCTGGGCTCTGGCAATTCTTCCGCCTCAGCCTTCCAAGTAGCCAGAATCACAGGCGCGCACTACCATGCATGGCTAATTTTTAATTTATTGTAGAGATGAGGTCTCCCCAAGTTGCCTGGGCTGGTCCCGAACCAGTGGGTTCAGGCAATCTACTGGCCTTGGCCTCCCAAAGTGCTGGGATTATAGGTTGAGCCACCGAGCCGGGCCACGCCTAACTTTTTAATTAGAATTTTAGGCTGGCACAGTGGCACAGGCCTGTAATCCCATAACTTTGGAAGGTTGAGGTGGAGGATTGCTTGAGGCTAGGAGTTGGAGACCAACCTGGGCAACAAAGATACCCTATCTCTACAAAAATAAAAAGAAAGAAAAGAGGTCGGGTGCAGTGACTTGAGCCTGTAATCCCAGCATTTAGGGAGGCCGAGGTGAGAGGATTGCCTGAGCCCAGGGGTTCGAGACCAGCCTGGGCAACTTGGTGTAACCTTGTCTCTACAATAAATCAAAAAATTAGCCGGGTGTGGTAGTGCACACCTGTAGTTCCAGCTACTTGGAAGACTGAGGTGGAAGGATCACTTGAGCCCAGCAGGTTGAGGCTGCGGTGGCTGTGAGCGTGCCCCTGCACTCCAGCCTGGGCTACAGAGTGAGACTCCAACAAAGAGAGAGAAAGAGAAAGAAAGAAAGAGAGAGAGAGAAGGAAAGAAAAGAAAAATTAGCTGGGCATAGTGGTATGTGCCTATAGCCCCAGCTACTTGGGAGGCTGAGGTAAGAGGATAGCTTGAGCCTAGGAGTTTGAGGCTGTGGTGAGCTGTGATTGTGCCATTGCACTCCAGCCTGGGCGACAGAGTGAGTCTCAAAAAAATTTTGAGACAGAGTCTCACTCTGTCGCCCAGGCTGGAATTCAGTGGCACGCTCACAGTCACCACAGCCTCAACCTGCTGGGCTCAGGTGATCCTTCCATCTCAGCCTTCCAAGTAGCTGGAACTACAGGTGCGTGCTACCACACCCAGTTAAATTTTTGATTTATTGTAGAGATGAAGTCTCGCCAAGTTGCCCAGGTGGGTCTCGAACCCGCGGGCTCAGGCAATCTGCTCATGTCAGCCTCCCAAAGCGTGGGATTACAGGTTGAGCTACCGAGCCTGGCTTCAATTTAAAAAAAAAATTTACTGTAGAGACGAGATCTCGCCATGTTGTCCAGGCTGATCTCAAACCCATGGGCTTGGGCAATCCTCTTGCCTCTACCTCCCAAAGTGCTGGGATTACATGCGTGAGCCACTGTGCCTGGCTCAAAACAAAATTAAAAATTTTTTTTTTAGTTTAAAAATATGTCCTACTGGTTTCTCCTCACTGCCTTAATAATAAAGTTAGGGAAGACCCAGTCAAGGCCAAGAAGCCAGAAGCCAGAAGCCTGATCTTCCAACGTCAGATATGGGCACTAACATTGGCGGCAATGACTGCCACGCTTCGGGTCAGCAGCTGGACAAGGGAGGCACCAGAACTGGCCCTCTCCTGCAATCTGTCGAGCGGCAACCTGGTTGGCAGTTGCCTTCCTGTGACAGGTGTGTGAAGGGAAGAATTAAGGGAGAGCAGAGGAACTGGAATCTCCAGAAAGGGACGTTGCTAGCCTTAAGGCCCAAAGCCTACGGCAGCACCAGCACCATCACCAAAGCCTCAGTCACGCTGGGACAATCCCAGGCTCCTGGGGGTGGAGGGAGAAGGAGAGAAAATGAAATAAAGGAGAAGAAGAACTGAATGTTAAAACTCTTCTCTATCACATGCCAAGGACACCTGTTTTCACCCCACAGGAGTATGTGGCAGTCTGTCAGAGGGGGCCTGTCAAGCCCTGTGAAAGACCTCTGAATTGCACTCTGGGAGTCAGGAACCTGGGTTCTGGTTTGGCTCCATTGTTTACTGGGTTGGGTGATTTTGCCTGAGACATTAAACATTCCTTGGCTTGAATTTCCTTCATTGGGAAAAATACCTGTCCTGACTGCCTCACAGGGTTGTCAGAAGATCTGATGAGATAATGAACATAACCTCCCGGCAAAACCATAAAGCATTCTTGACACAGAAGGTCATATTGTTGCTATGTTATTTTTTTTTTTTAAATAGAGTCAGGGTCTCACTCTATCACCCAGGCTGGAGTGCAGTGGCACAATCATAGCTCACTGTAACCTTGAAAACTCCTGTGCTCAAATGATTCTCCTGCCTCAGCCTCCTGAGTAGCTAGGACTATAGGTGTGTGCCACCATGCCTGGATACTTTGGGGTCTTGCTATGTTGTCCAGGCTGGTCTCGAACTTCTAGCTTCAAGCAATCTTCCTGCCTCAGCCTTCCAAAGCGCTGGGATCACAGGCATGAGCCACAGTACCCAGCCCATATTATCATTATTCTTATTACTAAGAGCCTTTCAGAGAGTCGGCCTGTGGGTGGAGGGTCGCAGACACTGAAAGCTCACTTCATTCATTAGCCATCACTTTGGACACTTCTCTTCCAAGCTGGAGAACTCTGACAAGTAGAGAGTGGAGGATGTATCAAATGTCCAAGAAGTCACAGTGAGACATCAACCTCAGTCACACATTCCAGGCTCGCCAGCCCCCACGGATGGCATGTTCTTCCTTACATTGAAACTCCAAGTCTCTCTTTTTATTACTTATGCTTATTTCCTCCTGTCCTGCCTGAAGATTTTCTCTCTACCTGCTGGTATCATCTTTAGTTTTTATCCACTGAAAACCCGTATTGAAGAACATGACCCAAAGTTCCCAAAATCATTCTTTCTGGAGACTGGAATCCAAGTGTCATAAAAGCCAAGCATCTGTTTTTGAAAGGGGCCAAGGACAGTGTCAGCCCTTGAACCCTTTTACTTATAAAGTTTCGGTCTCTTCCCTAACCTTGATCCAGACTCAGGTCATTTTATTCCCTGCTGGATTGGGGGTCAGAAGGGGAGGAGGAGTGTGCTTGTCTGAATCTGTTTTGTGTTGCTATGACAGAACACCACAGATTGGGTAATTTATAAAGAACAGATATTTCTCACAGTTCTTGAGGCTGAGAACTTCAATACCAAGATGCCAGCATCTGGTGTGGGCCCTCTTGGGCGCCATCCCATAGTGGAAGGCAGGGAGCAAGACAGCACGTGAGAGAGCAGAACAGAGCAGAAGGGCTGAACTCCACTTTATAAAAAGCCCACCCTCAAGATAACTAGTCCACTGCTTAGAGAGCCACATCAATCTATTAATAATCTCTTATTAGGCCCTATCTCTTGAACCTGTTGCATTGGGGATTAAGTTTCCAACATATGAATTTGGGGGACACATTCAAAACATATCAGTGCTATCTTGGTGAAATGCAACTGCATCTGTGTTGAAAATATTTATGTGCTATTGAGCTCAGCCTTAGCGCAGGAACATTAGCTAAGGGTGCTTTTAATAGTGGAGGGAGATCCAATTAAGATAGGATTTAGACGACTTCAGGGAAGTTTGGTTTATGATGGGAAAGGGTCATCCCGACCCTCTGAGTTGCTGCCTTGGGTCTCTTCCATTCGAGGACTTCACCTTGCCAAGTTCATTTCCTCTCCCTGGACCCTAAGCACTTTCAATTATGGGCAGTCTCTCTTGGCTCTCAACTTAGATAAATGCTACCTTGTTAGCTAATAGTCCCATTAATTATATTAATGATTAATAGCTAATTAGCCATAATGCTGTAATACTTACAATGGAGGCATCCTCTCTTGCAGCGGTTCTAGGTCTCAAGCACACCCACACACACATTCCCTTCCGTATCTCTAGCCACAGGGCCAGGGTGGCTCTAAATCTGTTTTTCTGACCACCCTGGCAATCTCCAACTGGTTCCAGATATTAGCAGTCCCCTTCACATGGCGAATGACCACGATTGCTTGTATGTCGCCTCTTATTTGTCCTCTGCCACTCACACTGGCCCCCAGTAACAGGAGGCGTCAAGTTTTGGGTTTTTTAACTTTATTCCATAACCAAAGGCTCTATTACTTCCAAGCCTCCCTTCGACACGCTTTCCCGCTTTCGCCCCCTTTCTCCCTTTCCCTTTCCCTAATGCGACCCCGCAGCCTGTTGGGTGGAACCCCCCGGCCCACAGCCCCCCTCCCGCCCCACGGCTCGGCCCCCTCGCGGCCACCGCGGCCCCCGACCCGAGGGGCGAGGCACGCATGCGCAGCTCACGCCTTTACCTGGGCGCTCGGGAGTGGGCGGAGTGGGAGCGGGCGGGGGCGGCGCGGGGAGCCGGCGGTTATCTGGGCGGCGGAGCGCTCACAATGTGGCAGGAGGCAGAAAAGGT
>NW_007251251.1:623666-632477 GCF_000164805.1 Carlito syrichta
CCCGGGCCCCCGGGCCCCCGGACCCGGCCGGGCAGCAGTTTTGCCGCGAGTCCGCCCGCCCGAGGCCTGGGGGAGGCTGGGTGGCACGGGGTAGCGGGCCGAGGGGAGGCTCGCACCAGTCCTTCTGCCCTGCAGCTGGCGGCTCGCACCCACTGCCTCCCCCGCGCTGCGGTTGCGCCCAAACCTCCCACCCCCGGGAGCATTGTGCCGCCGGGAGGTGAGATGCATCTGATGTGCACCCGCCACCGGCAGCCCCACGCTCACCCCAGTGGGTAACGCAGACCTTTCTCCACCCCCACCGCCTCCTCCCCTCCAATCAGGCTCTGCTGAAGACTCTCAGATCCGAGACACCAAAGGTAGTGACACCCCCATTACCGTGTCCCAGTGGCGTGCTCATTGTCAGGGGACGCGTCCTGCAGAAATGATAGATGCCCCCGCTTCGCCTCGAAGTCCGTCTTCAGGATTTGAGATCCCATGTGCCCTTCTTCGAAGAGGTCCAGCTTTGATCCCGTCGAAGGCATTCCTCCCCCACAACACACACGCTCACTTCCTGGTCGCCAGGCAGCCCCTGTCACCACCGATCCATTGTCAGAAATGGCTTGTGCCCGTCAAAGGAATGTGCTTTTGCCTTTGGAGAAGGGGGCTTTCCACAGCCGTGTCCTCAGGATGTTCCTGCGTGAGTCCGTCTTTAGCTACCCCCAGATTGTCCCCGTGTTCAAGCATCAATGATCACAGTGTTTCCCTTCTCTCTGCCTCCCGTGGGCCCTCCGCAACACCTGAGTGATGCCTTTCCCCCAGTTAATTGGGTACATGGGGTGTGTGGGAATTTCATCTATTTTGTTGCAGTGTTTAACGTCTGTATTCAAGGCATGGTATATAAATAGGGCAATATTTTAGGAAGACTGTATTTTTTTCCAGAGGATGGCCAGGCCCGTATTGTTCTGGGAAGGGCAACTAGCACATGCTTTGTTGACAACATGTGTATGCTTGGGGAATGCAGAGCCGCTGTTGCTGGCGTCTGCGGTGTGGGAGCTGAATGCAGGTGCTGTTCCGAGTGGGGCTCGGCCCTGCGATCGTGAGTGTTGGCGGTCAGCTTGGTTGTTTATATCACGACTGTCCGCACGCATTCCAAGAAATGCTATCTTTGGTATAATTTTGTTTAAAATGTTCACCACTAAGTTTTAGTGATCCTGGGGTCGTGGAAGCTTTTAGGGCCCCCTTCTCAGTGAGATAGACATATGACTTTGTTTGCAACTACAGTCAACTTGAAGCCGGTCCTGGACTTCAGGTTAAGATCTATATTATGCAAAAGTGAAAGGAACTTGAGTTGTGTGCTTTGTTTAGTTGGTTTTTTTTTATTTTTTTTTCTTCTTCAAGGATTAGAGTTACTTTGGCCCTGAGCAATAAACAGCAAAGTAGCTTATGCATGTAACTTAGTGTTCTGTTTTTTTTTTGGTTAGGGTGAGTTAGATAAAGTATCACTTCCCTGTCATCCTTTGAAAAGGAGGTGCATGTGAGAGTCTTTCTGAAAAAGTTAAAACTAAAGTCAAAATAATTTGTTTAAATTTGACCAATTGGTAATGTATATTCCTGGCACCATATGCTAAATTCAGCAAGTTTCAACAGTCCCAGGTCTGTTTTATAATGCCTGTACGGAATGTTTATGTCTTGGTTGAAGTTGATGTTGATCTGATCTCTTAATAGAAGACTTTATCATTCCTGTAGTGGTGTACCTGCTCCATGAAAAGGATTTTTTCAGCTTTATTAAAAAATGATTTCATGTCTTTATTAATGGTGATGGTGTCATCAAAATCATCCATGTAAAATTTTCTTTTGGGAAGATTTTTAATCGTAGTTAGGGATTTCAGTCTCCACATTTAGAATCTAGAACTGGGGTGAACTTTCCACCATTCTATTAAGAAGCAGGTGATAAATTTCAACTATTTTTGTTTAAATTGCTTTACACCTAGCTTTTGCCTTTTGATCATATTTCAGTCAAGAGACAATTATTCTAGTTTGTGACAGTGTTAGCCAGGCTCGGTGGCTCAGCCTGTAATCCCGCGCTTTGGGAGGCTGAGGTGAGTGGATTGCCTGAGCCCGCGGGTTTGAGACCTGCCTGGGCAACTTGGCGAGACCTCATCTCTACAATAAATTAAAAAAATTAGCCGGGCGTGGTAGTGTCCACCTGTAGTTCCGGCTACTTGGAAGGCTGAGGCGGAAGGATCGCCGGAGCCCAGCAGGTCGAGGCTGCGGTGGTCAGGAGCGGCCACTGCACTCCAATCTGGGTGACAGAGTGAGACTCCAACTCAAAAACAAAACAAAACAAAGACAGTGTTGTGATGGACAGTGACTTTAAATCCTAGACAGTCCCAGATCTCTAGGAGCTCACAATTCTGACACTCCTTCACTTAAAGAATCCTTTGAGACCTTCATATTTTTTGCAGTTTTGGGGTTCTGAGAGGCCAAGGTACTTTGGAAGGCAAAGGATCCTTGGAATCTTGCATAGAACCTGTTCATACACCTGAAGAATAGTATTCTAATAATTATGCAATGTACCCTATGAAGTTGGAAAGCGTGCTGAGGTTGCAAATATTGCATTTTTATTATCTAATAAACATGCTTGAAGTGGCTTATATTACAGGGGTTTTTTTTTTAGTTCATGTCACGCCTATAGATTTACTATAGGAAATTGTCTTTCCTAAACCCTAACCTTTTCAAAATTACAAATATGTTACTTTTCTTTGACAACATAGTGTAGTGACTGATTATCACGATCTCAGGGGACAGTGTGCTTCCTCGGTGTAGTATTGCAGTACCTCTTCTGAGGGCCACTCACCTAGCTAAATACCCACACACCAGAGAGCAGCTGATCACGTAACACACATGGCTGTGAGAACCGCATTCCTCCCTGCCAGATTCAGAACTTGGAGGCTGGAAGACAATTGCACAGCAGTGAAACACTTAGTAGGAGCGGTGCCCGCAGGACTCTCGTTAACACAAACAACTTGTCTAGCTTCTCCCACACTCTTCTTCAGGCACCCTTCCCTTAGGAGGGGAGGTTTCAGATCAGCAGCTCTTACCCAAGGGAAACAGCACCTACTTTCTGCAACTGTGGTCGCAAGATCTGATTCGTAACACCCAGAGCTGTTTCCATTTCTGCTCGAAGTGTGGGAAGTAATTTTATAGTGTGGTAAGAAAATACTTTTCAAGTCTGTAGAAAAAAAAAGTTGATTAGTAATGCTACTGGTGTGATTTGGGTTTTGAATGTTTGAAGCCTATTGAAGAAGTAAACTATGATGTGAACTGTTTTAAAAAGTTACCCTTTTCTCAAGGGCTTCGGATAATTAATTTTACCAAAAAAGTGAATATAGGCTTGCATTTCATTTCCCTTGTTTTAAAAAGTCAGTTGAGAGACAGGCCCCTCTCCCCCAAAAAAGGTGGATTGTTTTGTATTTTGAAGCATGGCCTTTAAAAATGGTTGTTCTAAACTAACTAACTGCATCTCCTTGTTCTTGTGCTTGGTTCTTGTGCTGCCATTTTACTTATGATATTTTTCTCAACTGGCACTTGATTTTACTTTGACAGAGGCGAACTGATGTTGCGGATAGTGACTTTAGCTGAAGAAGGATCAGGGAGATGGTGCTTTGAAGTTAGGCAGAACTAGGTTTAAATCCCAGCTCCACCATGTACAGGCTTTATGACACTGAGCGAATCACCTTGACCTCCCTGGCCTCAGTTTTCTCATCAGCAGAATGGGATTTGTTATGAGAATTAGAAGGAATGTATGCAGGCTCCTAGCACAGTTCTTGGCATTTGATCATATTAGGTACTCAGTAAATGGTAGGATACAGGGCCTGTTGGAGTGAAACTACAGCTCGTTTGGGCTTCTGACAAGATTTAGAGGTCTGGCACTGTGATCTGCATTTTTCATTTGTGCAGATTTGGGATGAAAAAATTACAAATATTTGACTTGGAGCATACGTAAGTCTTGCAGGTGCAATGTGCTTATTGGAACTTTGATTTGTTGCTCTATGGCTGGCTGAACTTTTTGGAGACAATAAAATCTAGCTCCAAATTCTACAGTGTTACCCACAGGCTGTGCTTGTTTTAAGCCTATTCAGAGCTTATGTGGTGAAAGGGGTGTTTTAGGACATTAACGTATCTCAATGAGTTCTGTGTCCAGAAATGAATCACGTGCAAAGCCTTGTATAAATTTTCGTGGTTAATGCAAGTCATAAAGTACTTGGTAGAATCAGCGGAGACATTGGTTGCTTATTTTAGTTAATCTGTTTGTTTATGTAGCAGTTATGTTTGATTTTGAAAAATGCTTATGAACATTTTCTCTTATGAAATTCCCATTACTCTTCTGAGGTTTTGATCATTAAACTGCTATTGGGGCTATACATTTGAGTACTTTACTCATTTTTTACTTTAGTGAGGGACAGAAATAAAAGTAAGGCCTCTTTACCTGCCAGATTTTATGAACTCTCTGCTTTAGGCCTGTAGATTGTGAGTATAAGTTCCTTCCCTGTGTTTCAGCAAAAAAGGTAGTTTTATGGCAAAGTTGACATTACTTTTTTTTTTTAAACAAAGTTTAGGAGATTAATTACTTTGAAAAGTAGAATCAGTCAAGGCTGTGTTTTATTTAGTGTATACAGCTATTAAAATAGGATTTCTTGGGTCACTATAGAATTATTCTGTCATTTTTTCAGGATAGCATTATGATAGGTCTGTGAGCCCACAAAAGTGACCTAGACTTTTCAGATAAGGTAGAGACATCAGTAATGCATTAGGATTTACCTCAAGGGAATCTGCTAATCCTTATTTTCTTTTATTATTGAGCTACCTGCGGGGTTTGCCCATCAGTAAAATCAGTCACTAGCATTGGATTACTGATAAAGAGAGACTGGCAAATAATGGTGTTGGACTCGCCTTAGATTCTGCAATACACTTGGAAAAACTCACTCTTGGCCAGAATGTATAACAACAGCACTAACACTATGTGAGCCCAGAGGGCCTAAAACAAAATTTAAGGAATTGAATTCCTTATTTTTTTTCACAACTGTAATACATTTTTCAAGTAAACTTTGTGGGGAGTGGTGTTCCTTTGGAAAAAAAAAAATATGGTTTTCCCACTACACTCAAGTCCAGTGGACTAGGAGCTGGCTGCTTCTGTCAGTTCCTTGGTAAACCAGTGAGTTTGCCAAGATGCAGAGGGATTGTTGGGAGAGAAGAGGGAGGAACGGTGCTACAGCTTGATGTCTTGGTCTTGACCGTGCTTATGTTATCAGAGGTTATGGCTCTTGGCGGGGTTAAGTGAAGATCTACAGTGTCAGGTGATCCATTTTGTCTTTTAATGCAAGTGCATAATATAGTCTTTAATACAATACATTTATACTTTTCAGCTTTGTAATTTTGAATTCAATTTTTGGGACTCAATGGGATGTAACTTCTTTCTTACACTTAAAAAATGAGAAGACATAACTAGTCCCATTGAATTGTTTTTTACCCTTTTGAATGTATCATAAAGTAGTATCAGTGGCCTATAAACATTGAAACTTGTAGTAAAATTGTTTTCTTTTTCTTTTTACTTGAGGAGAGTGTGATCTCTGTTTTATTTTATGGATAAATCTGCATGTTTTCTTCTTCTTTTTTTTTTTTGAGTTGGAGTCTCACTCCATCGCCCAGGCTGGAGTGCAGTGGCATACTCATGGCCACCCTAGCATCGACCTCTTGGGCTCTGGTGATCTTTCTGCCCCAGCCCTCCAAATAGCCAGAACTACAGATGCGCACTACCATGCCTGGCTAATTTTTTTTTAATTTTTAATTTATTGTAGGAACAAGGTCTCACCAAGTTGCCCAGGCTGGTCTCAAACCCATGGACTCAGGCAATCCACTTGGCTTGACCTTCCAAAGTGCTGAGATTACAGGCTGAGCCACTGAGTCCGGCCTTGCTTTCTTTTTAAAACGTGACAGGATAGTCAGAGAATTTTTCTGTATTAGCATATTGTTAGAGCTGGAGTTTGAAATTACCATGTTTGAAGAGAACCCCACATTTTTACTTTTAACATATAAAGTTATTTAAATTAAAATTAACTCAGCAAAAGTTTGGAAACAACCTAAATGCCCATCAGTATTGAATTAATTAACTATATTAGTATATATTCATATAATCGAATAAATATTATATAACTGCAAAAAAGAATTAAGGAACTTTATATATTGCTATGGAAAAATCTGTAAGCTTTAGTGTTAATGAAAAAAGGCCTGGAACAGTGTGTAGAATGCACTATGTATGGTAGGAGAGTTAATGTATTTGAGGATTTTTTCTGTCTATCATAACATAATCCCAAGAAACTATTAATTAGTGTATTTTCTCTTGTTTGCTTTTAATTAATTAATTTTTTTGAGTCAAGGTCTTACACTGTCACTCAGGCTGGAATGAAGTGTCATGATCATAGCTCACATAACCTTGAACTCATGGGATTGGTTGTCTTTTGGGGGGTGAGTAGGATGGTGGCGGTACCCGGAGGGTAGATGCTTTCTTGTATACTTTTTTTAAAAAATAAATTTTAATTAAAGTAGATCAAGCATAGAAAAGTAGGGAAGTCACAGGTGTACAGGCAGTGGATTTTCTGTGTATAATCAGCAGCCAGAACAAGGATTAATGTCCCTGCGTGTCGTTTCCCATACCTGCTCTATCAGAGGTTTCTCACTTCTGAGTTCTGTCATCCTAGAGCAGCTTTGCTTGGTCTTCAGAACTTTGTCTAAGTGGAATACAGTACATACTCATCCTTCGTTCAAAATTCTATTTATGAGTTTCATCCATGTAGTTATATGTAACAATTTGTTTAGTCCTTTTAAATAATCAATATTTGTTTCTTATGAATTCATTGTGTGCATATATTAGAATTTATTTGTCCATTCTGTCACTGATGAAAAAGTGGATTGTTTATGGTTTTTGGCTGTCATACTTCATGATATATATTCTTTTATACTTAAACATTTTGACACATGTGAATGTGTACCTATTCATTTTTTAAAATATTAAATATATTCCACAACTGATCCATAGTAAAATTGTTATGTCCTACTTTAAATTAAATATTGAAATATTTAGTGAGGCAACAAAATAATTTCATCTTTAAAAAAAAATTCTTTGTAGAGAAAGGGTCGCACTGTGTTGCCCAGGCTGGCTTCAAACTCCTGGTCCCTGGTGAACCTTCTACTTCAGTCTCCAAAGTACTGGGGTTACAGGCATGAGCCATTGCACTCGGCCACAAAATAATTTCAAACAACTTTTTAGTACATTCTCAACGACCTAGCTTGTATTTTCATAATATTAAGATAATTTTTGAGTCAACCTAACAGCAAACCCTGTATTCCTTTATTTTTAAATAAAGAAAGTTAAATATGATGGAAAATGTTATTAAAATGATTGTAATACCCAAAGATTTGTTTTTGTACCTGCTAAATATTTATTTTACTGTTTCATTTCATAATATTGAAATCACAACCCTTCTGAATTGTTAATTGTTAAAAATATTTTATGTACTATAATTTTTATAACTGCTTTATATTTATTTATTTTTATTAAAATAATTTTTAATTAAAATCAGGGTCTTGCTCTATTGCCCAGCCTAGAATGCAATAGCATGATCATAGCTCACTGTAACCTTAAACCCCCGGGCTCAAGGAATCCTCCCACCTGAGCCTTCCAAGTAACTAGGACTAGGACTATAGGTGTGTACCACCATTCCCAGCTAATTTTTTTTTTTTTTAATAGAGACAAGGTCTTGCTATGTTGCCCTGGCTGGTCTCAAACTCCTGGCCTTAAGCAATCTTCTTGCCTCAGCCAGTGTGCCCAGATTCTAACTGCTGTGCATTTAAACTTTTTAGAATCCCAAAGTTCTAACAAATAGCAACACGAAAAGCTTACTTAAACAAATATAGTTAATCTTGTTTTTTAATATTTTGTAATTTGGTAGACCTGTCAACTAGTTGGTTGACAGAATGTAATTGTATGTGGCCATGCTCTTTAATAACTGCTGAGGCATCACTGGTTCTATTGAAAACTGCCTTTGGTCACATTTTTTGCTTTAATTGCAGTATTGCTATCCCCCTTCTTTTTTCCCAAACATGGAGATAATGATTAAAGTATACATCTGTAAAGTGGTGGTTTTCTGCCAGGGGTGATTTTGCCTCCAGGGGACGTTTGGCAATGTCTGGAAATGTTTTTTGTTTGTCAGCACTAGGGGCGGGAATGTGCTGCTGGCATCTAGTGGGTAGAGGCCAGGGATACTGCTCAACATCCTGCAGTGCAAGGACAGCCCCCAACACAGGAATGATCTGGGCTAAAATGTTCACAGTGCTGAGATTGAGAAATCCTGCTGTACGGCAGCTAGTGACTAAGCTGATGATACTAGGCAGGTAACAGTTTAGTAGTATTGATTTGGTTAGTTCGAGCACATGGAATTCATTTAATTTATCTAGTTTAGAGAAGACATAAGCGAGGTAATGTACTAAATAGTCATGGGGTTTTAAGTATGAAGACTTTAGAATAAGTTTTAGTGGAACAATCATCTTTTTAAAAATAGGTTATTTATAGTCTCTTAGTGGGAAAAGCCACACATCTTGGAATATAGCTTTTATCCAAAAGGTTATTCACAAAGAGAAAGAAAAACCTTTTTATATATTGCACAGCAAAGTCTTGGGGGTATACTTTTTAAAAAAAAGCAGATACAGGCTGGACTCGGTGGTTCAGTCTGTAATCCCAGCACTTTGGGAGGCCGAGGCGAGTGGATTGCCTGA
>NW_007251251.1:632751-634117 GCF_000164805.1 Carlito syrichta
CACTCTTCAACCAGACGAGTGCAGTGGCTGCTCCCGGCCACCGCAGCCTCGACCTGCTGGGCTCTGGAGATCCTTCCACCTCAGCCTTCCAAGTAGCTAGAGCTACAGGCGCACGCTACCACGCCCAGCTAATTTTTGATTTATTGTAGAGATGAGGTCTCGCCAAGTTGCCCAGGCAGGTCTCGAACCCGTGGGCTCAGGCAATTCACTCACCTCAGCCTCCCAAAGTGCTGGGATTACAGACTGAGCCACCGAGCCCGGCTCATGATCAAATTTCAAATGTCTCACTTCTTCCTGTCAAAATCTGAGTCGGTTCTAATCTGTTGATGATTATAACCAATATCCAGAAGATGGCTTGTTCTGCCTCCCAGTCTCCTGTCAATCCTCTCCTCACTTCATGTGGAACGTTAGATCTTTTTTGTTTCTTTAAAGATGACCTAGGTCTCTAAAGCCAGGTAATATGCTGTATACTAAAAGTCATGTCTCCAGAAGCCAACTGGTGCAGGGTTGGACTGTCCTAAATCTAGGGCTAAATCCCTCTCACGGTATTTCTCAAACTTTTTGACCGTGGTCCACGTAAGAAGCAATGCATGCGTGCCCGCCCACACATAGCCACTCACATTCACACCTCTACCTACAACATTAACAGAAACTCCTCAAGACGGTGCTGACCCTTGCTATCTGTGAGGCAGTCCGTTGGTTTTTATTGTTCTATTTCATTCAGAAAAATTGGGTTGAGACAGGCAGTTTGGAAAAAAAACACTGCCCTATATAGTTCTTTTAAAAAAGTGTTTTCTTGAAGTCGATGCTCAACAAATGCTTACTGGATTAAAAGAGGTAGAGGGGCGTTATAAAATTAAAACCTGTGCTAGCCGGCTCGTTGGCTCAGCCTGTAATCCACGCCTTTGGGAGGCTGAGGTGAGTGGATTGCTTGAGCCCGCGGGTTCGAGACCCACCTAGGCAACTTAGCGAGACCTCATCTCTACAATAAATCAAAAATTAGCCTGGCGTGGTAGCGCGCACCTGTAGTTCCAGCTACTTGGAAGGCTGAGGCGGAAGGATCGCCAGAGACCCTTGAGGTAAATCCTAATGCATTACTGATGTCTCTACCTTATCTGAAAAGTCTAGGTCACTTTTGTGAACTCACAGACCTATCATAATGCTATCCTGAAAAAATGACAGAATAATTCTATAGTGACCCAAGAAATCCTATTTTAATAGCTGTATACACTAAATAAAATACTAGGTATACTACCTCTTAGAAGACCACAGCTTTAAATGCTCGGCAAAATGAAATCCAACCATGACCCTTTCCAGATTTTCCAGTCTTTTAAGAACTACCCTTCTATACAGAAAAAGGAAGGTC
>NW_007251251.1:634500-635139 GCF_000164805.1 Carlito syrichta
TATAGAAGGGTAGTTCTTAAAAGACTGGAAAATCTGGAAAGGGTTATGGTTGGATTTCATTTTGCCGAGCATTTAAAGCTGTGGTCTTCTAAGAGGTAGTATACCTAGTATTACTTCACATGCACACGCACACTGTCTATTAGTTCATTATGTTAGATAGAACTGGAAGGACTAAAGAATATGCAGAAAGATTTTTAAATTCAATAATATAACCTCCTTTAATACAGAACCTGTTTTAAACAATAATTTACAGGTGTAGAATGGTTATGGAATAACAATACAGCAAGGACTCTGTAGTGTACCTCTGTGTGAAAATCAGATTCTGTAGTGTACCTCTGTGTGAAAATCAGGTCTATATTTGAAAAACAGCTCTATCAAAAAAGCAGTGATCAGAACCTGGTCCTGACCTCCAAAAGGACAAAACTTAGGATTTTCTTGTCAGGGGTTGCCTTTCATTTCTGTACCCAAGGTTATATATACTGTGTATATGTATGTCTTTATTTAACAGACCTTTACATAGCACTTATCATTTAATCTGCTTATCACCTTTTGAGGTAGATAGTATTATTATTATTAGTATTTTTTTTTGAGTTGAAATCTCACTCTGTCGCCCAGACTGGAGTGCAGTGGCACGCTCCC
>NW_007251251.1:635159-639415 GCF_000164805.1 Carlito syrichta
TCCACTCACCTCGGCCTCCCAAAGCGCAGGATTACAGGCTGAGCCACCGAGCCTGGCCGAGATAGATATTATTATCATCATTTTGCCAAAGGAAAATTGAGACAAAATGAAGTTATGTTAATTAGCTGAGTTGCGTTTGTTCTTTTCTTGGCATTGAGATTTTTTTCCTTTTTTTTTTGGGTTGGAGTCTCACTCTGTCACCCAGACTGGAGTGCAGCCTCGACTTGCTGGGCTCCGTGATCCTTCCACCTCAGCCTTCCAAGTAGCTGGAACTACAGGTGTGCGCTACCATGCCCGGCTAATTGATTTTTTTCCTTTTTAAGAGATGAAGTCTTGCTATGTTACCCAGGCTGGAGTGCAGTGGCTATTCACAGGCAAAATTCCTGGGATCAAGTGATCCTCCTTCTTCAGTCTCCTGAGTAGCTGAGACAACAGGTGTGCCACTGCACCTGACTGGCATTGAGAGGTCTTTTTTTTTGCTGCTTGTTTTTTTAAAAGAAAAGACCCATTAAAACTATTTCATTTTACAAGATGAAACATTAATTTACAAAAATTAAAAATCCATAAATATTTCTGGCTTTTAGAAGCCAGAGACTGTGAGTGTATTCATTTTTAAATTGATATGCCGTAAAATAGACATTTTGGTATTCTGTGAATATCAATGTATGTGTAGATTTGTGTAACCACCACCACAATCAGGATATGGACAGTTTCATCACCCCAAAAAAACTTTCCTGCTATCCCTTTGCATTCACCCTCCCCTACTCCTAGACAACCATTGCTCTGTTGCCCATCACTGTAGTTTGTCTTTTGGAGAATGTTGTATAAATTGAAGTGTACAGTATGTAACCCTTAAGAGACTGGCTTCTTTTACTCATAACAACGCTGTTGAGATTTATCCAAGTTTTGTGTATATCAACACTTTTGTTCCCTTTTTATTACCAAGTAATATTCCACTGTAAAAACAGATTGTTTATCCGTCACCATTTGAAAGACATTTGGATTGTTTTAGTGATTATGAACAGTTTTTGGTGATTATGAACAGAGCAGAGTCAATGTAAACATTGATGACTGGTTTTGGGATGAAAAAATTATTTATATATATATTTTTATTTTATTTTTTTATTTTTTTTTTATTTTTTATTTTTTCTTGAGCCAGGATCTCACTCTGTCACCCAGGCTGGAATGCACACTCATAGCCACGGCAGCTTAGACCTGCTGGGCTCAGGCCATCCTTCTACCTCAGTCTTCCAAATAGCTGGATTTACAGGCGTGTGCCACCACACCCGACTAATTGTTTGATTTATTGTAGAGACGAGGTCTCGCCAAGTTACCCAGACTGGTCTCAAACTTGTGGACTCAGGCAATCCTCTCACCTCCATCTCCCAAAGTGCTGAGATTTCAGGCATGAGCCACCACGCCTGCCTGAATATATGTTTTCATTTCTTGAGGGTAAACACATAGGAGTGTGGTCACTGCGTCATAGGATGTGTATGTTTAACTTATAAGAAACTGCCAAATTGTTTCTGCATGCTCACTAGAAACATATGAAAAGTTCCATGTGTTCCACATCTTTGTTAGCACCTGAGATTGTTAATATTTTTTATTTTAATCATTCTGAGAAGTAGGTAGAATAATTCATTTTGAGCCTTATGATCAGGATCTGGGTACTAGGCCCAGCTCTGCCATCAGCCAACTGCTGACCTAAGAGGAGCCATTTAACTTTTGTGAGCCTCTCGTTTCCTCCTCTCACATATAATGGGGTTATATTGGATGTCTTATAAGTTCTCTCAACCCCCAAATTCATTGATATGAAACGATAAGTCCTTCAAGAAGATGATTTGTGTTTGCTTGTGCAAAATAAATAAATAAGTAAAAATCTATTGACCTTTACAGCTAAAGTACAAACATTATCAGCAGTATATATTTATAAATGGAATCTGTAGAAATAATTTAATATTTATAACTATAGATTGTCCTTTGGAGCTAAAAATCATATTGTGATGGTGTATATTATATCTATAGGCTAAAATTATATAGCTAATGTTGCAGTTAACATTGACAACCTAGGGTCTTTTGACTGATGTCTGATGTTTTTATAATGTAACTATTTCTTAGGTTATAATTTACAGTAAATTTAATAACAAATGTCATTTTCTGTGTCATGGATAGGGGACTACTTTTTTTTAAAGTTACGTGTTTAGATACTTGTCCTTTATGTCTTATTTGTGTGTGAAACAAATTGTTTCTATATAGCATTAAAAAAGAATAGCTTTCTTATTTTTCTAAAAGAAAAAAATACTTATTTTAAAACTATTTAAGGATTACAGAAAAATATGAAGAAAAAGAAGTATCCCCCTCCCCTCCTTTACTCCTGTCCTGAGCCACTCTCAGTGTGAGGGCACATACATATACACACATGCTCATGGTTTTCCATGATGAGATTGCATGATCCTGTCCTCACATCTTCTTTCATCTTTTTTTCATATGACTGTTTTTCTATGTAAATTATTATAAATCTGTATCCTAATTTGAATGCTTGTGTCTGTGTGTGCCATTATTCACGTTTCAAGTTTTTTGTTATAATAACTAACGCTATAATGAATGCTTTCATGCACATCTTTTTATTCTTGTCACATTGTCTTCTAGTGGTGAGTTCTTTGACAGCTGAGTCCAAATATATGCACACTTTACAGTTCGGAAAATAGTGCTGAACTCCTCTGAGGAAGGCTGTTCCATATTCACATGGTATTTTGAGCTGTAGACAGCCATGCCAATTAATGTCAGAAGTCAGTCAGGTTATCCTGGCATTAGCAAGTTTGGGATTTATGCCATAAAACATATTTACACATGTTTGTACATGGATTCTGGTGAAAAAACCAAGGCCATTTGCTAATTGATAGTCTTTACCAAGTAAACTTGAGAATGTTTAAAAACATAAAAGCTTTAAAAAGTTTTTTAAAAGTCTCATGTTTGGAAAAAAATAAACCAATAAAGCTACCTACTTTTTTTATTAAAACTTTTTAATTAAATTGATTATAACTCAATAGATGCTAAATTCTCCTTACTCATTTTTTAAAATTTTAGAATAAAAAGTTGCAAAGAAAATACCCATAGATTTCTCACATTTCCTTTAATAATAAGTCTTACATAACCATGGGCTGTGTTTCTCAAAACTAGGAAATAAACACTGGCATAGTACTGTTAACCAAACACATATTTAATTCAGATTTCATTACTTTTTCAACTAATATCACTTCTCTATTTGAAAACATTTTTTTTTTTGAGTTGGAGTCTCACTCTCGCCCAGACGAGTGCAGTGGCCACTCCCGGCCACCGCAGCCTCGACCTGCTGGGCTCCGGTGATCCTTCTGCCTCAGCCTTCCGAGTAGCCGGAATTACAGGCATGCGCTACAATGCCTGGCTAATTTTTTTTATTTATTGTAGAGATGAGGTCTCGCCAAGTTGCTCAGGTGGGTCTCAAACCTGTGGGCTCAGGCAATCCACTCACCTCGGCCTCCCAAAGGCACGAGATTACAGGCTGAGCCACCGAGCCCGGCTTGAAAACATCTTAAATCAAGCTTTGATACTATATGTAAGCTTGAATATCTGTTCACAGATTAATTTTAGTCATAACATAGGTTGTACATATCTATGTACTATATATAATGTATACGGATCGTTCTATTTGTTTAAACAAATTTAAGTTATCTTTGACATTAATATCTTTGAAAGTTATTTTTTGTCATTCACCGACAGTTCTGCCCAGGGCCATTTTAGAGTGGGACTGAATTTTCCCCACCCTTCTGTGTGTTTCATGCAGAAATACGATTTATAACGTCTGTGAGTACAGTTCTTGCCCAGTGGGACCCTCTTCAGTGTAGGTGCAAGCCCCTGTATCCAGGGACCCATGAGAGTAGCTGACTTTTGTTTCCAAGGAAATTAGCTATTAAGTGAGAGTGGCAGTCAGGAGTCTCCTGTGCTGGCTGGTTATTGTCTTGCGCTGAGAGAATGTGAGCATTTAGTGGTGCTTGCAGGAGAGTAAGTTTCTGGCCTTGAGGCAGAATGCCTTTGTAGGTAGAGTGGTGCTTGGATGTCTTTGACTCCACTCTTGCTAGTGCCAGGGTCCCTCTGGTGGAAACCAAACTCACTTATACATTGAGTCATTCTTCGAACAGTTTAATTTATAGCAGAGGAGGAAGGAATTGGTGATAATCAAGTTGATATGGATTTCTTTTTTTTTTTTTTTTTTGAGT
>NW_007251251.1:639883-641430 GCF_000164805.1 Carlito syrichta
TCAGGCAATCCACTCACCTCAGCCTCCCAAGACACGGGATTACAGGCTGAGCCACCGAGCTCGGCGCAATATGGATTTTTAAAAATCACTTTCTTCCAGCTTAAATGGAACTCTTAAGTGTTCCTTTCATTAGCCTGCCACTTTTTTTTTTTTAAAGAAAAATTTATCTTAAGCATTCTAGGAAACAAAAATGCGTGGAGGTGACTTGACAGTTCCATGAGAAAACATCCACTAAATCTGCAGTACACCTACCTTCCTTTTGCAGGGGCAAAGAAGAGAGAAGTTAAGCATTTGTCACACATGTCAGTTAAACTAAGGAACTGAGTAAAGTTGTTCTGAATTTGTAAATGTCCTTGAGAGTGCCTATGTGCAGAGCATTGCATTAGCTGTCAGGGGACATTGTGAGTTCTTTCCTGTTTTTCAAAGAATTTATGGTGGAGGAGATAACATTTATAGAAAAATAACCCCAATTCAGCCAGGTACAGTGGCTCACGCCTATAATCCCAGCACTTTGGGAGGCAGAAGCGAGAGGATTGCCTGAGTCCAGGGGTTCAAGACCAGCCTGGACAACCGGGGGAGACCTTGTCTCTACAATAAATAAAAAAAAATTAGCTGGATGTGTTGCCACACACCTGTGATTCCAGCTACTTGGAAGGCTGAGGTGGAAGGATCACCTGAGCCCAGGAGGTCAAGGCTGTGGTAGTCATGATCATGCCACTGCACTCCAGCTTAGGTGACGGAGTGAGACTCCTACTCAAAAAAAAAAAAAAAAAGAAAGAAAGAAAAGAAAAATAGATGCAATTCAAAATGAAATATGTTAGGTGAGTAGCTCTGTGTTACAGAAGTTCAGGAGAAGGAGAAATCCCTTCTCACTAGGTGGTCAAGAAAAGTTTCACCGAAAAGGTACATCTGAGCTAGGTTTTGAAACATGGCTAGGATTTTATTATAGTATTGGGGATGGTGAGAGGTGTTGCAGGTAGAAACAAAGTATGATGTAAAATGTTAGAGGTGGAAAAAGTGGAGGTGCATTTGAAAAATAGCACGATCATGCTGGGTGGGAGAGGAGGACTTTGGGAGCCAGGAATGAGAAAGTCATTTGGGCTTAGATGCAGGGCCTTTGACTGCTTTGCTAAGGGATTGTACTTTATTCTGGGATTCTCAAACCATGAAAGTTTTTTAGCCAGGGAGTTACATGATCCAAATTCTTTAGGAAAATCCATTTTAGAAGATTCCTACATTGGGTGGTTTGAAAGAGGGAGGCAGAAAGACTATTATAGTGGTCTGGGTCTGAGTTGTTAGGGCCTGAACTGTGGTGGTATGTTAGCAATTGAAACAAGGAGGGAGGATGGGGAGATTTCAAGAGAGAGAACTTGGCTCGTAGCTGTTGGGGTAAAAAAAAGAGAGTAACCCAAATGCACGCAGGATTCAGAGCCTCAAGACTATGACTTCTTCATTAGGATCTTCCACAGTCTTGGCCATAAGAACTTAAAATTAGCTGGGCTCAGTGGCTCAGCCTGTAATCCCACGCCTTTGGGAGGCTGAGGTGA
>NW_007251251.1:641450-692964 GCF_000164805.1 Carlito syrichta
GCTACTTGGAAGGCTGAGGCGGAAGGATCGCCGGAGCCCAACAGGTCGAGGCTGTGGTGGTCAGGAGCGGCCACTGCACTCCAGTCTGGGCGACAGAGTGAGACTCCAACTCAAAAAAAAAAAGAACTTAAAATTGATAGTGTCTTAGAAAAGTGTGTGACATTCTTGCTTTAGAAACAATAAAACATGCAGTTTAAAACTGAGGACACATGGTATTTTTTGACGCAGGATAGAGGGAACAAACCAGGGAAGGATGAAGGTGGGTTTTCGTTTAACAGTGGGAGTTGGGTTGTGGGCTGTGCTTACATGTGGTGTTATACCGAGTGAATAGACTGTACTCTCGGTAGCAGCACCACCACCACACTGGCTGGACAGGAAGAGAATCCTGGTTGCTATGAGTAGCATAGCACATTCAAAAACCCATCTGAGATGCTCTTCTGCTTGCTCTTAAGTCTCTTTCCTGAAATCTATGTGTATTTTGCTTGGATAATTGTCTTTTAGTTGGACCTGTAGATAAGAAGGGGCAAAACATAGGTATATACTGGTATACTGACTGGAGAACCCACGTGAAGCGGTGTTAGTAGCAACTCCTGGTAAAATACTGACTGTGCACTTGAGCAATATGGATCTAAAACTCTGTCTGTAGCCAGACCTACATAGTGAAGTTCCATATGAAGACAAAAGAAGTTTTTGGTTCAGTTTTATTGTTCTGTCCTTGAAAAATGAAAAGCTAATTAGCGTCTGGGACATAGTAGCTACTGTCTAAAAATTGGAATTCTAATCCCAACTGAATGATGATCTTACTACACAAGTTTTATTTCTAGCATATTAAAATTTTCTTTTATGTGTTTAGCCATTGTGCTAGCATATTGGGGATTAAAGTTTTATTAAATCAGAAATATGCCATATTGCTTATAGTTTTGAGAGATATGAATTATAAGTTGTATAACTATAGTCATAATTTTCACACTTGTAATTTGCTCCTTTGTAGTCTCTTAGTCATATCAAGAGATTACTTTAAGCTGGGCATGGCGGTACACACCTGTAGTCCCAGCTACTCAAGAGGCTGAGGCAAGAGGTTTACTTGAGCCCACGAGTTCAAATCCAGCCTGGGCAACGTAGCAAGACCCTCATCACTAAAAAAAAAAAAAAAAAAAAAAAGATTAGATTTCATTGTATTTATAAATTTTTTTTTCTCTATTGCTGTCAGATTGTAGTGTCCTGTATGTTTTCAACTTATGATACTATTTGTGGTCTTTCAGAGAAAAGTAGTATTATTTTTGAAAAAAACTTTTTATATTATAGAAATTATCAAATATAAAAATGTAAAGAGAAAGGTATGATGAACCTGATAAACCTTTCTACCAGATCCAACAATTATCATTGCATGGGGCCTATCTTATGTATATCCACCCTCACTGCACTTCCCTACCTACTTCCCCATTATTGTGAAGCAATTCCAGACATTATATCATATTACTTTTTAAAACTTTCTGAACACCATTAGGTATTCAGTCAGTGTGTATATTTTCCAGTTGACTTAAATTGTTTTATCAGTTTGTTTGAATCAGTGTCTAAAGAGGTAATTGGTGGATTCTCTTTCCCCACCACCCTCTCCCTCTCTTTCCTTCCCCCTTGCTCACTCTCTCAGTCTCTTCCTGCCTTTCCTCCTTCTCTCCTTCTTGCAGGTTTTTGGTTGCAGAATCCAGGTTATTTATTGTACAGTTTCCCATAGTCTGAATGTTGCTGATTGCATTTATGTGGTGTCATTTGACATGTTCCTCAATCTATTTTATTTCCTGTAAATTCGTTTGCCAGATGTGGTGGCTCACACCTGTAATCCCATCACTTTGGGAGGCAGAGGTGAGAGGATTGCCTGAGCCCAGGGGTTTAAGACCAGCCTGGGCAACTTGGTAAGACCTTGTCTCTACAATAAACCAAAAAATTAGCTGGGTGTGTTGGTGTGCACCTGTAGTTTCAGCTACTTGGAAGGCTGAGGTAGAAGGATCATCTGAGCCCAGCAGGTCAAGCTTGCAGTGGCTGTGAGCGTGCCACTGCACTCTACCCTGGGTGACAGAGTGAGAGTCCTACTCAAAAATAAAAACAAAAACAAAAAATTGATCTTTTGATCTGCAGACTTGATTAGATTAAGGTTCAATTTTTCTTGCAGGCATGGGGCAAGATTATTTGGTAGTTGGTGGTGTATAATTCCCCTTGGAAACACAGTGCTGGTTGTTTCTTTTTGAGTATTGTTATCAGCCATTGATGACCTTTGCCTAGATCTGTTCATTCATTAGAGATTGCACAATAATATTTCATTCTAGAATTTCTTTCATTATTAGCTGAAGTACTTCTATAAAAATACATTTCCCAGCTGGAACCACAGGCACATGCCGCAAAAACAAAACAAAACAAAACATTTCCCTTGAGCCATTTGGTTTTCCTGGGTACAGATCTGCAAGGAATGTCAAGTTAAATGCTTGATTCTTACCCTGCATTGACTAGTTTTCTTTTTAATTTTTTTTATTTTAAGGATGTAGGGTACTATTCAGGGTTAAGTATACAAATGTTCATTATGCAAATACCCTTGTTGATGAGGTGTTCCTCCCCACCCCACCCTCCGGCAATTTCCCACTACTGACTGTCCTTTTCTTATAGTATTACGGTAATCGTTCAAGGTTCACTTATGAGTGAGAACATGTGATACTCATGTTCTTTGTTTCTGTGCTAGATCAAAGAGTGAGTTTGTTTTCTCAGCATCCTCCAAAGGTGACCAGCGGAGTTTTAAGCATGTCTGGCGTGTTTCACTTGCTTCTCTTAAGTCCTTGTTGATGCTCAGTTGTCCTATATCTGCCCTTTAGGAACTTTATCAGGCTGGTTCCTGAGTCTTTTTGGAACAACCTGATGCTCTTCGATAACTTCCTTGCTTTCCATTATGGCAAGTTGTTCTAGGCACATACATTTCCCACTCTGTTTCCTTTTAGTGGGAATATCTAGAAACCACAATATGCTCTCAGTGCTGAGCTAGGCACAAGCTAGATGCTGAGGTAGTATTTTAAAAAGAGCTACCTGCCTTCAAGAGACTTACAATCATTAAGTTTTGACTTTTTTTTTTTTTTTTTTCTCTCAGTTTCTCACTCTGTCATTCAGTCTGGAGTGGTGCAGTGGCACCATCATGGCTCACTGCAGCCTTGACCTCCTGGGCTCAGACAGTCCTTCTGCCTCAGCCTCCCAAGTAGCTGGGACTACAGGTGCACACCACCACAACAGGTTAATTTTTAAAAAATGTTTTTGTAGAGATGAGGTCTTGCTATGTTGCCCAGGCTGATCTTCAATTCCTGGGCTTAAGCAGTCTTCCCGCCTTGGCCTCCCAAAGTTTTGGGATTATAGATGTGAGCCACAAGTGCCAGGCTTTGATGTTTAAATTTCAGTTTGTTTACTTGGCATACATTTTGATGTGATAAAATATATTTGATTTCCTTGTTAATTAAAGCAAAATTTTTATTTCATTATGTAATAGGTATATATCAAAATGAGAAGAATCTCTAAAATAAATGTTGGGGGCACAGCATTAATAAGGGTACCTGATCTCAAACCAGGCAAAGTGGTGCCCAAAAGAAGGCTCAAACTTTACCAGTATGATGACCACTTGTATACCTAATCCTGAGTTGTACTCCATATCTTTAAAATAAAAATTAATTAATTAATTAATTATTGGCCAGGTTTGGTGGTGTACGCCTATAATTCCAACACTTTGGAAGTCTGAGGTGGAAGGATTGCTTGATGCCAGGAGTTTGAGACCAGCCTGAGAAACATAGCAAGATCGGGTTTCTACAAAAAAGGAAAATAATTAATTAATTAAAAGAAAATTTTAATATAATTTAAGGAAATTTTGTGTAAGAAAATGAAGTTAAAGAATATAAAGCCTTAAAATTTTATATATTTTATAAATATGTAGTACTATAGAAGTAGTAAGTTTTTAAATAGAGCACCCATATAATTTACTGTCCAGACTGGGAGACATGTGAAGGGGCCTTATTAGCAATTAACCTGGGAGAAACAGTTATAAACCAAGACTGCTCAGCAAATGAGGGCAATTGGTCACACTCTGTTTATAAGCAATTGGCAAGACTTTAAACTTCCTGAGACCAAGAATTATATCTGTTGTACCCAAAGCTGTGGCTGTGGCACCTTGCATATAGTAGATGCTCACCAAATATTTGGTGAATTTAATAAAACTTTGCTAATAATTTGAGGCTTGATGTAGATTTTAAGTGTTTCTTAAATTATGCTTGTATTTTTTCAATTTCTATTCGTTAGCACTTGCATCTAAATGATCTTAGACTTTGAATTTGAATGAGTATGATAAATTCATTTATTTTTTTAAGTTTAAGATTAGTTGTTTTGCTTATTATAGAAATAATGGGCTGTGTGCATTCACTCATACCTGTAATCCCAGCACTTTGGGCACTGAGGTAGGAGGATTCCTTGAACACAGAATGGTTCAAGACCATTCTGGGCAACAGACCGAGACTTTGTCTCTACAAAATATCAAAAAATTAGCTAGGCATGGTGGTACGTGCCTGTACTCCCAGCTACTCAGGAGGCTGAGCTGGAAGGATTGCCAGAGCCCAGGATGTCGAGAGTATAGTGAGCCGTGATCGTGTCACCGTACTCCAGCCTGGGTGACAGAGTGAGACTTCCAACTCAGGGGAAAAAAAGAAAGAGAATCTAGATAATCTCCTTACCACCACCCTTTAGTGCTCCTTCAAAAAAGAACGTCACATATCGTGTGGCTGGATTTTATCTCAAGGGAGAAAAGAGCATAGTGGTTATATATTCAACTAATTCTTACCCTGAGTCCCTCTGACTCAGTAGTCAGTAGTCCTTAATTTCCTCTATTCATAAAATAAACTGGGCCGGGCTCAGGGGCTCAGCTTGTAATCCCAGCACTTTGGGAGGCCGAGGTGAGTGGATTGCCTGAGCCCGTGGGTTCGAGACCCGCCTGGGCAACTTGGTGAGACTTCATCTCTACAATAAATCAAAAAATTAGCCGGGCGTGGTAGCGTGCGCCTGTAGTTCCGGCTACTTGGAAGGCTGAGGCGGAAGGATTGCCAGAGCCCCGCAGGTCGAGGCTGTGGTGGCCGGGAACAGCCACTGCACTCCAGTCTGAGTGACAGAGTGAGACTCCAACTCAAAAAAAACATAAAATAAACTAATACTTATTTGACAGGAACTTTGTTGATTCTTAGATGAATGTATTTTGGGTATGTGGCAGGGTTGGTCAAGGAAGTAACAATTACTTGAACAGTATTTCTACAATCAAAACTATCTTTGGTTGTTCTAACCATAATCCTCAAAGATGTTACCAAAAGTATTGGTAGAAAATTTGCATTGAAGTGAACTAGTGTGAAAATTCACTGATTTTGGTAAGGGAAGTATATTTAAAGATATTACAGTAAAAATCCACATTACTAATTAAAATATTTTATTCAACATAAATCAGTGAAGGGGCATTAAACTTAGTCATATGTCCTTAGACTCCTGGGTAACCTGCTTGGTCACATCGTTGGCTTGGTTATCTTGACCATACACTCAATTTGAGTTATTGCAAAAGTCGTTTTTTAAAAAAAGCACAGCTACTGGAGGCTGAGGTGGAAGGGTCACCTGGGCCCAGGAAGTCATCAAGGCTACAATGAGCTATGATTGTACACCTGCACTCCAGCCTGGGCAACAGAGTAAGACTCTCTCTAAAAAACATAAAATAAAAAATTAAATTAAAAAAAAAAATAAAAGCGAGGAGGTAAAACCAGAACATCTATTAAGGGTTTTGATAGGTTACATCTATTTATAGCGCATACATTGTAAAGAGCTGTGGTTTTCTTTAGATTAAGAAAGGTATTGTATAAAAATCCTCTCCCCACAGAAATGTTTCCTCCGCCTACTCAATTGTCTGCAAGCCAGGAGTCTGTTCACTTCCTCTTGGGCTCACTGCCTTTGCTGCTCATAGGCTCATTTTTAAGACATTCTGTGCACTTATAATATAAATGTCTACCGTGTGTATTGTTACTAATTATTTTGTATCCTAAAAGTAACTTCTCTGGCGTTTGTAGGGAGACAGTGTCTTGAACAGGCTGTTCATTTAGAAATATGGATATGTGGAACTTGAAATATGCACAGGCATTCGTAATGCATTATAGAGAACCATATTTTGAGGAAAGGTAGGTAAGAGCTCCATGTGAAAAGAAATCTTAGCCGGGCTTGGTTTCTTAGCCTGTAATCCCGCGCCTTTGGGGGGCTGAGGTGAGTGGATTGCCTGAGCCCACAGGTTTGAGACCCGCCTGGGCAACTTGGCGAGACTTCATCTCTACAATCAATCAGAAAATTAGCCAGGCATGGTAGTGGGCGCCTGTAGTTCCAGCTACTTGGAAGCTGAGGCGGAAGGATCGCCAGAGCCCAGCAGGTTGAGGCTGCGGTGGCCGGGAGCCTCCGGCCACTGCACTCCAGTCTGGGCAACAGAGTGAAACTCCAACTCCAAAAAAAAGAAAAAGAAAAGAAATCTTGCATATTTGAATATCTTCTATCAGCTTTCCCAGTTCGGGTTATTACAGACCAGTTGTTGTGCCAGGGAACAAGTAGCCAAGAATAATTGTATGTGATGCTGAGGGGTTTTCTTCTTACAAGCAGATCGTTAAATTGCCACATGTTCTATAGTTCAGCCTTAAGTTAAATCTTAGCGTTATGTCACCAATGACTAACAGAGGCCTGTCAGCCATATAGGCTTGTCAACCATACATGCTTGTCCATAAGGACTTTGCTTTTCTTTCTTAAACTGAAGAACTGAGATACTCTGTAGCATGGTGTGCTGATTTCTTCCCCTCCCTGCTTTATCTGGTATCTGGCATTTAATGAAAAAATTCTTGCTCGAAAGTTGCAGATCCCTTGAGGGCAACAAACACTGTACTCAAAGTGAAACTAGGTTACTGTTTCTGCACCATACAGTGGTTTGTATCAAAAGCTGTTTTGGTCTTAACTTTGAAATTATCCCCTTTTCTTTGAAGTGGTCATATCTTAATTTGGAGTGGTTTTAAATTTTAGAATTTAAGTGAACATAAAAATGTTTTAACGTTTTCTTATGTATTGTTGTACACAAATTTGTAGGTTTCTCTCCAGGACAAGTGCAGTGACTCAGGCCTGTAATCCCAGCACTTTGGGAGGCCAAGGAAGGAGGATTGCTTGAACCCATGAGTTCAAGACCAACCTAAGCAACATAGTGAAACCTCGTCTCCCCCCAAAAATCAAAATATGGTCCGAATGTGATGGCAGGTGCCTGTAGTCCGAGCTACTTGGGAGGCTGAAGCAGAAGGATTGCTTGAGCCCCGGAAGTCGAGGCTGCAGTGAGCTGTGATGGTGCCACTGCACTGCAGCCTAGGTGACAGAGTGAGACTCCAACACAAAAACAATAACTACATACATGCATACATATGTACATACATATTAGTGAAATTCAATTGTCAGGAAAGGAGATAAGGGCGGAGGGGGCATAATACAATGCCTAGCATAGGCAAGTTATACAGCACGGTGGGGACACTAAGAGGCTCCCCAGGCTGGTGTGCAGGTTTGTGGCAGGATAGAGGTAGATGATGTTAGAAAGGTAAGGTGAGAGGACCAATCATGAAGGAGGTTTGGATTTAATTTTTTGACAGTGGTTGTCAGTGTAAAGGAATTTTTGCAATATTTTGCATAAAACTTACCTAGGCACTGTGCAAAAAATAAAATTAGATATTATCTCTGAATGTGAGGCTTATTGTCTTAAAATAGTTTTTAAAATGTCTTCTCAGCTCTTCCACCTGTGTTTTCCCACTGGATGTAGAAATGATCATTATCCTTTTCTTTCTTTAGCCTTCACAGCTAATGGACAGATTCTGTTCCCTTTTTTTGCGCTCTGCTGCCTTCAGCGGTGCCCACACTTTTCAGCCTCTAATCAAAGCTGCGTTGAGTCCCTACCCTACCTACCTTTATAACCATATCCCCTGCTGTTTCCCCGGTGCGATTTCTTTGGATGGGCCTGTGTCTTCACCACCCCTGAGTATTCCATGCTTTTTGGCTGAGCACGACAGCTTTCCTGGCCAGCCCTCTCCCAGCCTGGAGCGCCTTTCATTTCCTCTTGCCTTTTCAGGGTCCTCCCATTTTTCAGGCCCCAACACAAGTCCCTTGCTCCTCACAGGGCTTCCCCAGCCTGCCCTCTCTGCGTCTTTCTTGCCCCTTAAATCATTTTGTGGCATCTTAAAAGCAAACAACAAAATTTAAGAGTAGTGTTTTGGGGATTTTTTTCTCAGCAGTCATTACTTGTTTTTTGTGTGTAAGTCTTACTCCCCAACCAAATTTTAAGCTTGTTAAAGTTATTTGAAAGAAAGAATAAATAATATTTTCTCTCTATGTTAGACTCTTGGCAGTTTGCATGTAGATGATAGTCAAAGCATGAGTAGAGTGTAGGGACTGGACAGAAAACCCATTTGACCTATAAACATTTCTTTTTTTTTTTTGAGTTGGAGTCTCACTCTGTCTCCCCGGCAGGAGTACAGTGGCACATTCACGACCACCATAGTCTGGACCTGCTGGACTCAGGTGATCCTTCCACCTCAGCTTTCCAAGTAGCTGGAACTATAGGCATGTGCTACCATGCCAAACTAATTTTTTTGATATATTGTAGAGATGAGGTCTTGCCAAGTTGCCCAGGCTGGTCTTGAACCCCTGGGCTCAGGCAATCCTCTTGCCTCTGCCTCTCAAAGTGCTAGAATTACAAGCATGAGCCACCACACCTGGCAACTTCACCTTTCTAATTGGAAAATAGTTAAAAAGTGATTTCTCTGTTTATGGAAAAAAAGGAAACAGGGGCCTTCACATATAAATGCCTTGTTTGAGTAGCAGCAGTTTAGTCACATGGAGTCCCGTCATTTCTGAGACTGTGGTACACTGTATATAGTTTGGGTAACAACCCAGACCCCAGTAGTCAGCCTCTTCTCTGTGTTCACCTAAACGTCCCAAAGGGGATGAAGGATCCATGGGATCGGTTTGCCAAAATTCAGTATAGAACATCTCCATTGAGTTGGTTTTGCTCCAAATTACCTACAGAGTAATTGGGCACTTTTGCCTTTAATTTTAACACAGTTGCAGCATTGTTACCTGATTTTGGTCACTCAACTTCTGACTTACGGGTTTTTTTTTTTCTTTGTAAGTACCATTACAAAAAGTAAAGGTAGCAATAGATATGGCAGGTATCTGAGGCTTCGTGGATTTCTTCTATATCCTTTTTGGCATATTGCCTTAAATGCTTTGTGATTGAGGCAGAGGATTGAATAGAGTCATCCAAGGACTGGTGTTAAGTGTGGTTACGTCTCTCTCCACCCTAAGAAAGTGTGGTGGACCCGATGTTGTTTTTGGAAACACTTACCTATACCATGGTTAAGGCTGTGGGCTCACTTCCATTAAGCATCATGGTTATTTAAAGACCGTAGACTATTTCCTTAACTCAAGTGTCTCCAAACTGAGATTCATAGCAAATTTTTATGTTCAGAATCAAATAGAAATTATGGTAAACACTTGACAGTGTAACCAAAATATTGTGATTGGCTATTTTGTATATTCAACTAGTAAAAAAATAAAACATGACCTAAATGCAAATAGACACTTTAAAAAAAAAAAAATAAGAAGAAGAAACATGGGTTGAGGTGAGTGGGACAGTATGTGATAGCTCTCAATGTTTGAGAAGTTGGGAATTCCCCGTGTGGCAGTAGGGATGGGATGAATTAGGTAAAAGAATAGACACAGATAGAACACATTGGCAGAACAGTAAATCTCAGTTGTGGAAGGTGATCTTTTGTGTTCATGTTTGAAAAAACTAAGGCTAGAAAGGTAAAGTAATTTGCCCAGCAGCATGGAGGAGCCCTAAGCAGAATCGTCCAGACCCTTGGCCCTCAGTGCAGTAGGTGTTGTTTTCCGCTTAGTCTCATTGCGTCACCGCTGTTAGGACCCAGTTTGCAGTTTTTGAGCTATCTAGTAAATCAATAATGTCAGTTTTTGATAAAATATCATAATTTATCTTCACATAATCTTATTACTTCCACTCACTCACCTTTGAAACTATTTGTGTCAAAATAGCCTATTTCATTGTATTAATTTATTTTTAATTGAAATATAATTCATATACCATAAAATTTACATTTTTTTTCACCTGTAGTTCCAGCTACTTGGAAGGCTGTCCATTTTAAAGTATACAAGTTAGTGATATTTTAGTATATTCACGAGGTTGTGCAACCATCACCAATATCTAATTCCAGAACATTTTCATTGTCCCAGAAAGAAACCTGGAACCATTCGCAGTCACTCCTTGATCCTCCCTGCCCCCAGCTCCTGCTGATCACTGACTTTCTGTCTCTGTGGATTCACTTATTCTGGCCATTTCATATAAATGGACTTGTACAACTATATAGCCTTTTATCTCTGGGTTTTTTCGCGTAGCAGAATGTTTTCAGGGTTTATTCATGTTGGTCCATGTATCAGTACTTCATGACTTCTTGTGTGTGATGGATAATATTCTATTGTACGGTTATGCATTTATTTATTATATGGTTATTTATCCATTTTTCAGTTGGTGTATATTTAGATTGTTTTGCTTTTTTGGCTATTATAAATAATACTTCCATGAACATTTGTGTTCATGTTTTTGTATGAAAATATATTTTCAGCTTCCTTGGGTATATGCTTACTACTGGAATTGCTGGGACATATGGTAACTCTACCTTTGTGGAACTGCCGAGCTGTTTTCCAGAGTGTACTATTTTCTAGTCCTAGCAGTAACATCTGAGGCTTCTAGTTTCTCCACATCCTACCAACACTCGTGGTTTTCCAGTTGTTTATTACAGCCATCCTAGTAGGTATGAAGAGGCATCTCATGATTTTGAGCTGCTTTTCCCTAATGCCAAACAGTGTTGAGCATCTTTTCCTATACATAGTAGCCATTTGGGTATCCTGGAGAAATGTCTTCAAATCCTTTCCCCACTTTTATAATGGGTTATTTGTCTTTTTATTCTTGACTTATAAGAATTCTTTATGTATTCTGGATTCTAGACCCTTAATTTCTTGATAGTGTCCTTTAATGCACAAAAGTTTTTAATTTTGACAAAGTTAAATATAAGTTTTTATTTGGCTGCTTGGGACTATTTCAGTTTTTAAACTTTCTTACCCTTCCCAGTCTCTTCTTTTCCTTCATTTCCACTACAAAAATGCACGCAACAAGCTCTATAAATTGCATAAACCTCTGACCTGCCATCTTTAATTTATAGCTTTTAAAAGAAAGATCTCAAATAAGAAGGGCAAGAGAGCCAGTATCAAAGACCCCCTGAGTACTGGGAACTTTGCCTGTGTCATAGGATTAAATCTTTGCCATAACCCCTAGAGGTGTAGATTGTCTTATTCAAGTTATACAGGGGAACACGCTGGGATTGGGTGAGATTAATTAGGTTGTCCAAGTGCATACACCTGATTAAATAAGATATTGGGATTCATACTATGGCTCTACCATGCGTCCTTCCTGAAATTAGAGCCAGGATATCGTAGGCCATGTGCAGACATTTCTGTTTATAGCTACAAACTTAATCTCCTTTTATTGCACATTTAGTGATGCTGCTCAGATACTATTCTTTGATTCAACTGTTAATTCATTTCTGACCATAGATAAATGCTGGAGAGATTGGGAGAAAAAAGGAGTAAAGAAAAGACGGTTGAGAAAAACTTAATCTGCAAAACTTAGTCTAAATATATTTCACAAATAAGAAAAGGTAAAATCTGTTCTATGACATTTCTCAGCCTGGGGTTTTTGGACTCCTTGGGGATCTGTGGATGGATTTCTGGAAATAGGTAGATCCCTTAAAATTGTGTGCACCATTTTGTGTGTTCATTTTGTTGGGGGAAAGGGATTTGTAATTTTCAAAAGAATCTCAAAAGTTTTAAGAATTGCTGCCAAGGAGAGGAACATACAAGTTTATGGGAAGGAAAAGGCAGAAATGTGTTAGCAATTTGTCTTTTTCCTGCTGGCCATTGTTTTGGGTATGTTATGGTTTCGGTTAAACCTTCCCATTTGGCTTCAAATATTTTTTTAGTGTATTTGTTTATACCTGTTGGACTAAGACTGGCTTAATTTTTTTTATTTTTTTAATGTCAAACATGTTTTGTTAATGAGAAAACAATAACAGTCCTTTGCCTTTTGGTTGGTCAAATGTGCAAATTAAATTCTCAGCATCGTCGGGCTCCCACACCTTGTAATCCCGCACCTTGGGAGGCTGAGGTGAGTGTATTGTCTGAGCCCGCGGGTTTGAGACCCGCCTGGGCAACTTGGCGAGACCTCATCTCTACCATAAATGAAAAAATTAGCCGGGTATGGTAGCGCATGCCTGTAATTCCAGCTGCTTGGAAGGCTGAGGCGGAAGGATCGCCGGAGCCCAGCAGGTCGAGGTGGCGGTGGCCGGGAGCGGCCACTGCACTCCAGTCTGGGCGACAGAGTGAGACTCCAACTAAAAAAAAAAAAATTCCCAGCATCTCTGGATGTTATTCATAAGTCTAAAATATCTGTGATTTTATTTTTATAAATATAGGAATGTAATGATGGCATTTCTCAGAGTTACTTTCATTTTCTAAATGAACTTTTGCTTCAGGTTGACAATGATCTAGTCAAGTTGACACCTCTTATAATGGGTTAATAGGTAGTTACAATGTGAACATCTGTATCTGTACCTGCTAAGCGCATCTCAGTTCTAACCTGGGTTGTTACCTTTAGGAGTATAAGAAAAGGAAGATTCACAGGCCTCTGATTTTTCTTGAGAAAGCTAATAGGCAGGATAATAGTTAATAGTGATCAAAGTATTTACATAGTGGCCATTTTAAAAGTGAGCTGCTGCATTAAATAATTGCATTCTGTAAAACAACCTTTAGTCAAGGCTAGACTGAGACCGCCAAGATTATGTATCTTGTAAGTATGTTCTTCTGGTTGTTTTTAAGGGCACTGAATTTTACTTGAGCCAGAACTTTGTCAGATTTTAATGGAGAAAATTACACAAAACTTCTTAGCTCCCATTTAAAAATAGCTCCTTTACTGAATTATATTCTTCATGGCCAGGCATAGTGACTTACACCTGAAATACTAGCACTTTGGGAAGCCGAGGCAGGAAGATTGTTTGAGGTCAGGAGTTTGAGGTCAGCCTGGCAACATAGTGAGACCCTCGTCTCTATACAAAAACTTAAAAAAACAAACAGCCAGGTATGATGACTCACACCTGTAATCCCAGCACTTTGGGAGGCAGAGGCGAGGGGATTACCTAAGCCCAGGGGTTGGTGACCAGCCTGGGTGACTTGGTGAGACCTCGTCTCTACAATAAACCAAAAAATTAGGCAGGCGTGGTGGTGCATGCCTGTAGTTCCAGCTACTTGGAAGGCTGAGGCAGAAGGATCACCTGAGCCCAGTAGGTCAAGGCTGCAGTGGCCGTGAGCATTCCACTGCACTCCAGCCTACTCAAAAACAAAAAAACATGTAATGCATGCCACTCAGGAGGCTGAGGCAGGAAGATTACTTAAACCTAGGTGTCTGAGGTTACAGTAAGCTTTGATTATGCCACAGTACTCCAGCCTGGGTGACAGAGCAAAATCCTGTCTCAAAAAAAGATATATTTGAATTATGTTATCCTATCTGTAGATGACGTTTGTGAGTGGAATTGAATAATGGAAAGTGACCTGAATACACATTGTGATCATGTAGGTCTCGTGGTGTAGCTTATTTAGTATTTAATTTCTTCTTTGACCCTTGGAGAGTTATTGGTACAAGTTAAGATTGCTGAAGCTGACTGTGTGATGAGTAATGCACATTAGTTTTTATTGTCTTATATGGAAATGTGGAAACTGTTGATGCTTGAAGGTAATTAGGTAGCACCTAGCAGGAATGCTTCTCTTTTGTCCTCTTCCACTAGCTGCACTTGCATGGTATTGAGGAAACACAATGGCAGTCTCATTTAAATGCATGTGCAATCAACTACAGTGAAATTTTATTTTTGTAAAAGCTTTGTCTAAAACTGAAGCTGACAGACATTTCTCAACTCCATTTCTTACAGAGAATGGATAAGATGGACTGCTGAAAAAACAATTTTTGACATATTAAATTTTTATTAGATGAGTGTACATAAAAATTGTTTTTCAGCTATATAAAATATAGGCATCTAAGAACACTTTATAATACTTATCTAAAATAGGACCCAGTGATATATGTTATTTGAGGTTTTTGTTTGTTGTGAAGATGACTTTTACAAGTTGGTGTTGTAGCTTTTTTAGTGTATTCCTGGTCGATATTGTAAGCATCTTTTGGAAGTGGAAGACATATTTATAAGTATACTATATGGTTCCTGTGATAATGAACCTTTTTAATTGTAAACTTTGTTTCTATAACTTCTACTTCACATACCATGTTTAAAGTCCACAAATTTATTTAGATTTTACCCCTTTGAAATGATTTTGTTGCAAAAAAATGAACCAAAATATAATTTAAATTTGGAGTCTTCAGTTTGTCAAAACTGGTTACTGGGAAACAAGCTGCAGGTAGATCAAATTGAAAATTAAAATGTATCCATGTTAATAATCTAACATTTTGTGAATCCCACCAACGAAGGATAAAATTTAGACTCTCAAGCACTAGTCTAGATTTTTATCTCTTACTTTGTGTCATATAGGTACTTTTTGTTCAAAACCTAAGTGCATCTTTTGAGACAATTGTTTACCATTAACTTAGCAGAAGACAGTGTGGTAAACTGGGACTAGGAATTAGAAAATCAGAATTCTAGCACCTGCTCCATCACTTTCCAGCAGTGACAGTGGGAAAGTTATTAAACTTGGCCTCAGCTGTAAAACAGGAACAGCACTCCAAGTCATTGCAGGGCAATTGTGCTTAAGCAAGTGAAAACCTCCTCTCTTTCATTCCTGTCATTTTCTCAGTGTTTCCTGTATGTAATATTCCTCCCTTCTTCCTCCTCCATCAGACTTCTGTTTGTCCTTCGAGACCAGCTTCAGCTTTATCTCATCTCAGAAACATCCCTTGACACATTCATCACCTTTTACACTAGTTAATCACCTCACCTTCCACACTGCCACTGTTCATTGTGTGTATAGGGGAGTGTGCTTATTTAACAAATGCTTATAATTGTGCTTACTATTGCTAAGTACTTATAAGCATTTATACCGGTAGCAGTCCTATGAGATAGATACTACTATCTCCACTTTACATGAAGAAGACAAGACATCCTAAAGTTAAGTAGTTTGCACAAGGTCACTCACCTAATAGGCATCAGACCCAGATTGTGAATGCGGGCAGCCTGGCTTCAGAGTTTGTGCTCTTACCTGCTATACTGTTTTCATGTTTGTCTCCCCAGTTAGATGTTTAAGCACTTTGATGGTTCCAGCTCCTACAAAGCCTAATGCATGGTTGGCACTTATTAAATGTTTAACAAATGTATGATAAATGTGCTTTGTGTGAACTATAAAGCCTCATATAAATGCAAATTATTGTTATAACTACTACTATACTATTTGCATTTTGTAAGTCAGAGAGTAGAATTTACCAAGCTTTTCAATTTTGCAGTTTGTTTTCTTGGCTCCCACTCTTCAGGTTGGTAGATTACTAAGATATATATAGATTGGTAAATTTTAAGGGCTGACAGTACCAAAAATTGGTTTAAAAAAATAAACATTAGTTATGGATTCCATCATTGAGCCTCTTTGGTCACACATTATTTTCCATAATATTATGGCTTACTTAATGTAGAAGAACAAGATCTAAAGGACTAAATGATTCTTAGCGCACTAGTGAAAATGACATAGCAATTTAGTATCTTAAGTAGTTCAGACCTCCAGTGTACATGGTAAGATATACTGAAAAATTTGTCTGGGTGCAGTGGTTCACGCCTGTAATCCCAGCACTTTGGGAGGCGAAGGCAAGAGGATTGCCTGCGTCCACGGGTTCGAGACCAGCCTGGGCAACATGGTGAGACCTCGTCTCTACAATAAATGAAAAAATTAGCTGGGCATGGAAGCTTGCACCTGTAGTTCTGGCTACTTGGAAAGCTGAGGGAGAAGGATTGCTGGAACCCAGCAGGTCAGCACTAGGGTAGCTGTGAGTGTGCCACTGCACTCCAGCCTAGGTGATGAAGTAAGACTCCAACTAAAAAAAAAAGAAGAAGAAGAAGAACATTGTGATTAGCTTGATGTGATGGCTCATGCCTCTAATTCCAATATTTTGGGAGGCCAAGGTGAGAGGATTGTCTGAGCCCAGGGGTTCCAGATCAGCCTGGGCAATTTGGCAAGACCTACTCTACAATAAATCAAAAAAATTAGCTGGGTATGATAGCGCATGCCTATAGTTCCAGCTACTTGGAAGGCTGAGGTGGCAGGATTGCTTTAGCCCAGGAGGCCAAGGCTGCAGTGGCCATCAGTGTGCCACTGCACTTCAGTCTGGGAAAGAGACTCCAACCCCACCCCCCAAAAAAAAAAATTCAGCCGGGCTCAGTGGCTCAGCCTGTAATCCCGCGCCTTTGGGAGGCTGAGGTGAGTGGATTACCTGAGCCTGCAGGTTCGAGACCTGCCCGGGCAGCAAGACCTCATTTCTACAATAAATAAAAAAATCAGCCAGGCGTGGTAGCGCATGCCTGTAATTCCAGCTACTTGGAAGGCTGAGGAGGAAGGATTGCCGGAGCCCAGCAGGTCGAGGCTGCCTGCGGTGGCCGGGAGCGGCCACTGCACTCCAGTATGGGCGACAGAGTGAGACTCCAACCCCCCAAAAAAAAAATTGAGTGGAGAAACTAACTGCAGTTGTGGTGAAAATAGCAAAACAACCAGACTTAGAAGGGAAGCCTAATGATGGGACTGAATTGCTGCAATCTTACAATAAAACTAACAAATGTGGGGTTACTTTTTATGAATGAGCAAAGAAAGTGGTTTCTTGAGGTGGAACCTACTGAAGATGCTACGAGCATTGTTGAAATAACAAAGGATTTAGAATTTTAATTAAATTAGTTGATAAAGTAGCAGCAGGGTTTGAGAGGATGGTCTCCAGCTTTGAAAGAAGTTCTGCAGTGGGTAAAATGCTCTCAAACAGCATCACATGCTACATGCTACAGAGAAATCTTTTGACAGGAAGAATCAATCAGTGAGGCAAACTTCATCGTTGTCTTATTTTAAGAAGTTGCCACAACTGCCCCTGCCTTCAGCATCCACCACCTGATCGGTCAGTGGACATCCATGTCAAGGCATGAGGACATCCAGCAACAAAAAGATGAGAACTCGCTGAAGGCTCAGATGATCCTTAGCATTTTTTTAGCAATAAATTATTTATATATTAAGGTATGTGCATTTTTTTTTTTTGAGTTGGAGTCTCACTCTGTCACCCAGGCTGGAGGGCAGTGGCACGCTCCTGGCCACCACAACCTCAACCTGCTGGGCTCCGGCGATCCTTCCGCCTCAGCCTTCCAAGTAGCTGGAACTACAGGCGCACGCTACCACGCCCAGCTAATTTTTGATTTATTGTAGAGATGAGGTCTCGCCAAGTTGCCCGGGTGGGTCTCGAACCCGCGGGCTCAGGCAATCCACTCACCTCAGCCTCCCAAAGCGTGAGATTACAGGCTGAGCCACCGAGCCCGGCTGGTATGTGCATTTTCAAAGACATAATGCTATTGCACACTTAACAAACCTACAGTATATTATAACTTGTATGCATGGGAAAACCAAAAAATTCATGTGATTACTGTCTTGAGGTATTTGCTTTATTGCGATGGTGCTGAGCCCACAATACCTCCGGGGTATACCTGTACTCTCACTTCACCAGGTGGCAAGTGGAAAGTGTTTTGGTTTATGAAGCCACTGAATGAACCACTTCTTGCATTAAAGGCAGACACAGAAGCGGAGTGGTTAGCTTTTCCTTATGGTCTTCATATATTGCTTGGGCTTTCTTTTTAATTGTGAGAAAGTTTGTTCCTGATCACTTCAGATGCTTAACTTGCTAGAGAAATTCTTACATGAACAACATTGCTTCTGAGCTATACTGACATTATTTCCCTATTTACAAATAGCATGTGAACTAACTCCCATTAGAGAAATATGCTTTGTAGCAAAACTCAACTTTGGTTTCTGTTTTGGAAAGCAGCTTTTTGGGGGACTCACCTAAATCAACCAGGAGATTTGATAAATTATTGTGAGAACCAAATCTTGGTCCTTGCCTCAAGACTGAATTCTGCTCAGCCCAAAGACCTCAGTTTTACATTAAGCATTTGCCTCTTCTGACTCTACAAATGCTGGATTTTCTGGGCTCCTTTTATTATTGATTGTAAACTGATCAGTTCTTTTCTGAACTTGTCCTTTTCATGCAATAATTTCTTGAATACAACTAACAGTAACCAACATACTTGTAGTAGTTCTGTTTCCTACTAGAGCTACTAGACTTTGTGGTACGTTATCTACCTTCCAAGATAGCTAGGTGATAGTTGCACTGATAACTTTACCACTGCATGAAACAAATTGCTAATCTTTCAGTAACTTTCCTTGCCTCGTTCCACCCAATTCCTATTGCCATATATTTCAGGCTTTTTGGTAGGGCAGCATTCCCCCCTCTGAGTTCTACCTGTATCGCCTAGGAAAAGCCAGATGATGCTGTGGTAGTAATCAATGCAAGATCTCAGTGGCTTTGAAAACCTACTATGGGCTGGGCATGGTGGCTTACGCCTGTAATCCCAGCACTTTGGGAGACCCAGGCAAGAGGATTGCCTGAGCCCAGGGGTTTGAGACCAGCCTGGGCAACTTGGTAAGCCCTCGTCTCTACAATGAATTTTTTAAAAAAATTATCCAGGCATTGTGGCACACACTTGTAGCTATTTTGTAGCTACTTGGAGGCTGGTCATTGTACTCCAACCTGGGCAACAGAGTGAGACTGCAACTCAAATAAACAAACAAAAAAACCACAACCTACTATGCATATCCTGTAAGTCATCTCCGTTGCATGGGGTCCTAAGCTGAGCGCAACCATCACCTTGAAGATTGCTAGTCACTGAGCAAAAAGACATCCAAAGAGTATCATATTGATTAGTAAATGCCCTGGTCTTCTCCCTGTCACTTCATGATTTGCTGGCCAGAAGCACTCACAAGGTACCACCCAAGGCTAAGCCGTATAGTCTTACCATGTACCCAGAAGCCTGAGAGCCAGAAATATTTGGAAAATGAATTAATGACCACGACAGAAGATTTCCTTTTACTTTTTCCTTTTCTTTCTTTCTTTCTCTTTTTTTGGGTTGGTGTCTTACTCTGTCACCCAGGCTGGAGTACAGTGGCACACTCATGGCCACTGTAGCCTCCACCTGCTGGGCTCAAGTGATCCTTACGCCTAAGCCTTCCAAGTAGCTGGAACTACAGGTGTGCACCACCATACCTGGATAACTTTTTTTATTTATTGTAGAGATGAAGTCTCATCAAGTTGCCCAGGCTGGTCTTGAACCGTTGGACTCAGGCAATCCTCTTGCCTCAGCCTCCCAAAGTGCTGGGATTACAGACATGAGCCATTGTGCCTGGCCCTGTCATTTGTCATAATAGAAATAGAAAGACCATGAGCTTTGGGGTCAAGCAGGCCTGGAGTCAAATACTGCCTCTGTCATTTGATAGATGTGTGATCTTAGACACGTTATCGAGCTTCTCTGAGCCATAATTTCCTCATTTATAATACAAAAAAGTAAATGTATCTACTCAAATGTCAGGTGAAACATGGCAACATCACCATCACCATACCTTCCTGAAATTCCACTAAAGCAAAAGTACAATAATTTTTAAAAATCAAGTCAAACAAAAAATTAGAATGAACAAATAATGAAGTAAATTTTAAAATAATTAAAAAGAATAAATTCACAAGGAAAATGGAAGAGAAGACAAAGGAATAGCAAAGAAGTGATAGAAATAGTTGTGAACTACATTTAGTCGCCCTAATCTAAGCAATAAGTGGTGATTTTTTAAAAGTTGTGGTACAACTGTATTGGGAAGATAAGGGGAGAGTTGGGAACATAAGGTAAGAAAACCGTAGGCCATTGCCTTACTAGACTCTGGTGTGGCCATGTGCTCTTTGAACTATGGCTGTCGCCATGCTTCCTAGCTTTGGCCCCCTCCCCTACCTTGGGGAGTTGAAGCTTCTCTTTCTTTCTAATTTACTTTCTAAATAAACTATTATTTTCTAATCTAAAAAGAAAAAGAAAAAACTGTAGAGGGAAACAACAAGTAGAGCCTGAAATTGAAAAAAACCTCAAGAAACAAATAGCATATTATGTAGAAACACAATACGGTGGGGTGGGGAACAGCTAAATAGCATGATGTTCTCTGGGGAGCAGACCCAGTTGAGTTGGAGGCGGGCTGGTGTATTTGACTGGTACAACTGTGGATTTTTAAAAAATGATGACTTTGATTAAACCCCAAAGTTTTGTGGTGGATATGAAACAAATGATGGATAGTAGAAGTCTGGGCCTGTGTACACAGAAGGCACATAATAAGTACTGGTTATCTTCCTTTTGTCAGCTAGACAGGGTATGTGTGCAATAGTTTCTATGACTCAGAGTTTAGGTGGTTGACTAAACAGCAATGCAAATTATGTGCTCTTCTCATCTTTTTTTTTTTAATGGATGGTTTTATTTTTCTTGGAACCATATCAACCTGATGGTTATGGTTTCTTAGAATTAAGACTTCTGTGCAACTGATATATGAAAACCACCCAGTTATGGAGTGGATCTAGTGAACTATGCATAGGACAAATTTTTAAATACTTAGCAACTTTTAAATTACTCTAATAAACCTGAAAACAATTATGTCTATACCTAGGTTATAAAGTATCTAAGGGAGCCAGGTTCGGTGGCTCAGCCTGTAATCCCGTGCCTTTGGAAGGCTGAGGTGAGTGGATTGCCTGAGCCCATGGGTTCAAGATCTGCCTGGGCAATTTGGCGAGACCTCATCTCTACAATAAATCAAAAAATCAGCCGGGCATGGTAGCACGTGCCTGTAATTCCGGCTACTCGGAAGACTGAGGCAGAAGGATCGCTGGAGCCCAGTGGGTCGAGGCTGCAGTTGCCAGGAGCAGCCACTGCACTCCAGTCTGGGCGACTGAGTGAGACTCCAACTCAAAAAAATAAAAAATTTTTAAAAATAAAGTAAGGCCAGGGACATTTTATTTCTCTTCTATGGTTGTGACAATTAGCTGCTTTATTTCCATGGTCCATAGTGCCTGTCCTGTTCCACTGCCACCTAGTTCTGTGAACTCTCACTGTGGCGGATGTGGTGACTGATGCTGAGAGAAAACCAGCCAGAATAAAACTTGCATGTTTCATGCATGACACATTGCAAACTGGACTGTAAAGGCCTTGGGTACAGAGACCATACAACTTGCCATATTAGAATGCCATAGTGTCTAGGAAATGAAGGCTATGCAATATTATTTTACTCATTGTATGTATACTCTGTGCTAGGTACTGTGCTAACCTCTGAGGATATCTTGGTGAGCTGGACATATGTGACTCTTGCTGCCATAGAATTTTTTTTAAAAGATGTGGAGTACAATTCAGGGTTAGGTACATAAGTGATCATTGTATAGGTGAAGTTTGGGCCTCCCATTGGACATCACTTCGCCTGGTTTGGGACCAGTTACCTTTATTAGTATTATGTGCCTCCCCCCCGCCCCTGACAGTGACCAGCTACTACCAATCCCTTTCATGTAGTATTATGATAATGTTCAGGGTTCACTTATGAATGAGAACATGTGGTACTCAATTCTTTGTTTCTGTGAGTATAATAGGCTCTAAATCCATCCAAGTTGCTGCGAAGTTTATAATTGTGTCCTTCTTTTTGGCTGCATAATATTCCATTGTGTATATATACCACATATTTTTAATCCAGTTCATTTTTGATGGACAGCATGGTTGGTTCTATATTTTTGCTATTGTGAATAGTGCTGCAATAAACATGCATGTATCTTTTTTTGTAGAACGATTTGAATTTCTCCAGGTATATTCCTACAAGGGGGATTGCTGGGTTGTATAGAAGGTCAATTTTTAGATCTTTTGGAAATCGCCACACTGTTTTCCACAGAGATTGTACTGGTTTACACTCCCACCAACAGTGTAGAAGCATTCCCTTTTCTCCACATTCTCTCCAGCATCTGTTGTATTTTGAGTTATTAATGATGGCCATCCTGACTGGAGTTAGGTGATATCTCAGTGTGGGTTTCGGTTTTTTGTTTTTTTTTTTTTTGAGTTGGAGTCTCACTCTGTTGCCCAGACTAGAGTGCAGTGGTTGCTCCTGGCCACTGCAGCCTCAACCTGCTGGGCTCCGGCGATCCTTCCGCCTCAGCCTTCCGAGTTGCCGGAATTACAGGCAGGCGCTACTATGCCTGGCTGATTTTTTTTTTTTTTTATTGTAGAGATGAGGTCTCTCCAAGTTGTCCAGGCGGGTCTCGAACCCACGGGCTCAGGCAATCCACTCACCTCAGCCTTCCAAAGCGTGGGATTACAGGCTGAGCCACCGAGCCTGGCTTCAGTGTGGTTTTGATTTGCATTTCTTTGATAGTGAAACTGAGCATTTTTTCATGTATCTATTGACTTCTTTGGAGAAGTGTCTGTTTATATCTTTTGCTCACTTTTTAATAAGGCTGTTTTTTTCCTTTCACTGCCATAGAATTTACATTCTAACAGAAAATGTTTGTGAATTTCTTTAATCCCGTAAAATAGTGGCCCACACTGAAACACTGAAACAGTAAAAAAAGCATTGTGTATTTAAAGAGTTTAATCATTTTAAGTGACTTTTTTGTGATTTAAATGCATATTATCAAAAGGAAATAGTGGCATCTGATTTTTTTATTCTGTGCTTTTCTTTGCAGATAAGATGCTCCAAGTCCCTTGCAGCTCTCTTCAGAAGAAAAATCACTCGTGCTCTGCTCTTGCCATAATACCAAACCTTTCTGACTTATGCTTTGGTGCTGCGATACTGGAGGAATTGCACACAGGTTCCAGGAATATCTTTTTTTTTTTTTTTTTTGATTCTTTGTGGATGAGAAAAGATTTGAGTCTTAATAATTACGTTGTTTTAAGCTATTTCTCGATAGTCTGAACTGCTTAATAAATTGGGCCACTTACCAATTAGCAGCACAGCCAGTTCTTGCCAGGAGCTGGTTGAAAACTGTGCTGTACATGTAGCAGGGATGGCGCAAGAAGATAGCCGTCGTGGTCAAGTGCCATCTACCTTTTATCATGGTGCCAACCAAGAGCTTGACCTGTCCACCAAAGTGTACAAAAGGGAATCAGGAAGTCCTTATTCTGTGTTAGTGGACACCAAGATGAGCAAACCACATCTTCATGAAACAGAGGAACAACCATATTTCAGGGAGACAAGAGCAGTGTCTGACGTGCATGCTGTTAAAGAAGACCGGGAGAATTCTGATGACACGGAAGAGGAGGAGGAGGAGGAGGAAGTCTCTTACAAAAGGGAGCAGATCATAGTGGAGGTAAACCTTAATAATCAAACATTAAATGTATCTAAAGGGGAAAAGGGTGTCTCTTCTCAGTCCAAAGAGACTCCTGTTCTTAAGACAAGCAGTGAGGAGGAAGAGGAAGAGAGTGAGGAAGAGGCCACAGATGACAGCAATGACTATGGAGAGAATGAAAAGCAGAAGAAAAAGGAGAAGATCGTGGAGAAAGTCAGCGTGGCACAAAGGAGGACGAGGAGAGCTGCCTCTGTTGCCGCAGCTGCTGCGTCCCCTACTCCCAGGACGACACGAGGCCGTAGGAAGAGCGCAGAGCCTCCAAAACGGAAGAAGCGGGCCGCAAAGGAGCCCAAAGCGCCAGCCCAGAAAACTAAGTGTGAAGAGAAAGAGACTCTGACCTGTGAGAAATGCCCCAGAGTGTTTAACACTCGCTGGTACCTGGAGAAGCACATGAATGTGACTCATAGGCGCATGCAGATTTGTGATAAGTGTGGCAAGAAGTTTGTCCTGGAAAGTGAGCTGTCCCTTCACCAGCAAACAGACTGTGAGAAAAACATTCAGGTAGGTCTCACCACCGAGGGCAAACTTTTCAGGATAGAGCCTGGCTGTTCAGATTCATCTGGTATCTGCCCAGGAGAATACATACAATAGAGGCTGAAGGGACAGATTTCACCACTGATCATTTGAAAAGCTCCTGCTTTGGTCTTTTCAAACCCGAGGCTTATTTTGTCTCAAAAGCATTACATTTAACTGACGCTGGACTAGTGGGACCCAGGTGCACTGGAAGGGGGATCTGTTCTAGATGATTGACCAGGAGGTAAAAGCAGCACCAGCTTTGCACTAAGAGTCACTGTTGTAGGACGTGCGGTAGAATTCGTTCTGGCATCTTCTCTGTGAAGGCGAGAGATCCTGAGTAAAGGTCAGGAGTAGAGAAAGGTCCCTTTCTAGGTTTAAAAGGATGCCAGACTCTAGTGCAGCTGATGGGGACAAAAACCATAATGACTCAGACCGGTGGAAATGGAAGATCTCCAGGAGTGAGTTTGCTTTTGCCATTGGAGAGATGACAACACTAAATTTGTCAAGAGGCTGGGCCCATGGGAATATGCCAACTTTAAACAGAGGCTGAGCTGGTTGAAAATGCCCACCTGGCAGTAGGGTTACATAATGCTACTGAACGGTATTGTTAAGATAACCAAATGTGGTGTTCAAACCAGGCAGTTGTCTTGGAAGGACTATATTGTGACAGGTTAAGAGGTGTGGTTATTGTATTATGTTGTGTGGATTGCAACTATATTGGTTTGCATATGTGGATGCATATCAATGAATACTCACAAAAGGTAAGTCTATTAATGTCTCCATAAGATATGTAAAACAAATATTTTGTACCATATTTAAACTAAACTTATATAAGATAAATTATTTTGTTTTGGTTTGTTTTTGGCAGTTACCCTTAAGTTTCACTTTTCTTCTAATGCATTTAATAAAAAACTGAAATTGTTGTTTTAAAGAGAGTTTTTAAAAATGGAAATTACAGTTGCTAAAAACTAACTGCTTTTGATTCATCAATTGTAACTTGACCTCTGACACGCTGGGTTAAAAAAAGAAGACTGAGTCCCGGAGCCCGTATCTTCCAGTAACTGCTCATGCCTGGCGTGGGTATGAAGCGGTCTGCATACTTCAGGCCAAAGGGAATGTGGTGCCGTGCTGCACCCTAGCGGTCAGACTTGGATCTGTGTTTATTCTTGAAAAGGTGTTCTTGATCTTTTTATATAGGGGTTTACTTAAATTTGCTTTAAGTTGCAGAAAAGAAAACATATAATAAATCCTTTTTATGTGACTTTCCTCGATAGTCCTCATCATAATGGTTCTGAACTTGCGTTTAGGTGTTCTGGATTCTGCTAAATGAACTCTCTTCACTTTCCTAAAGAACATGTACTTTGTCCCTACGTATAGATCCTAGTAATCCTGATAACCTGGTGTCAAGTAAAAATTGAAGCGCTGCCCTATGGATGGCTGGAAGGAGTAGGGTGGCCTTCCTAGAGCGCTATTCAGCAAGAGGCTTACCTTTTAGCTTGACGCAGGCTCTTTTTTCCTGAAGTAGTAGTGATGTTCAGAGATCTTCAGTTACAGTGAATACTAACATGTGCCCTTAAGTATCCCAGAGTCTAATGATTACCAAGAACTTTTTGTTTTCTTTAGCCAGAAATATTTTATGTTGATACGCTTTATGCCCAGTAGTCCAGGCTACTAATGATTCATACTGCAAGGCACTCGGCAGTGTGGCATGTGCTTCCTATAGATGCATGTAAGAGAGTTCTGGGGCTGGGCTGCAGGGGAGAAGGGAGAGTGCTACTAACAGCTTAGATGCTGTGTTAAATTTTGCCAGAGGGAAATATAGAATAATTTGAGAAAATACAATAAAATTTCAATTATTTATGAAAATAAAGTCCAAATGCATTTTCTAATGTACCAAAACATTTTTATACTCCTACAGCTCTATAACCATTAATATATATTTTGTTTCATATCGTTTTATTTATGCTGACTCATGATCAGTTTGTATTCACTGCATGGTGACCATGGAGGAGGCGGCCATACTTGCTTAACCCACATGTTTAAAAGATCGCAAGTTCCTTTCATAGATGCAATACTAGCGTGATAATGGCAGTCAATTCATTGACATTAGTGGAAATTTCCACTTTTTGTTTCAGTTTTTGCTATTGTTTTCATACTCCCAAAGAGTGTCTAAAAGATGCATCTTGGAAAATAGAACACGCAGATGTTGGTATTAGAATCTCGACTCTGTGGAAGAATAGCATTTGTCTGAATTCTGGCCTTATGCCATGAATCTAAAGCATGTCCATTTCATCTGCCAGAAGGTTGGTATGACTTTCTTTAAGCCCCTATAAATAAAGACTGTTTCTATTTATCCTGCTCAGTGTGTTTCCTGTAACAAATCATTCAAGAAACTCTGGTCTCTTCATGAACATATCAAGATCGTCCATGGATATGCAGAAAAGAAATTTTCCTGTGAAATTTGTGAGAAGAAATTCTATACCATGGCTCATGTGCGGAAACACATGGTTGGTAAGTTTTTCTGCTGTTTTTCTCTCACTCTCAGATTGGGCAGGATATGAGGACTTGCCTTACTTTAATCAGTTTTGACGTGTTAAAACTTAATGCAGCCAGGCGTGGTGGCTCATGCCTATAATCCCAGCACTTTGGAAGGCCAAAGTGAGAGGATTGTTTGAGCCCAGGAGTTCAAGACTAGCCTAAGCAACATAGCAAGACCTCATCTCTACAAAAAATTTTAAAATTAGTTGAATGTGGTAGTGCGCTCCTATAGTCCCAGCTACTCCAGAGGATGAGGTGGAAGGATTGCCTGAGCCCAGGAAGTCGAGGCTGTGGTGAGTTGTTATGGTGCCACTGTACTCCAGCCTGGGCCACAGAGTGAGACCTCAACTCAAAAAAAGAGAAGGAGAGAAACGAAGTGTAGCATGTCTTCAGTAAGCATCGCCAAATTGGATGGCATCGTCCTCTAAACCCACAATTCTTTTCAACGTTATTTTTCTCTTCAGATCATTCCTACTAAAGCCTCACAAATCAGTGTGTAGAAAATTAAGATGGAGTCAGGCATGGTGCCTCATGCCTGTAATCTCCACACTTGAGGAGGCCAAGGCCAAAGAATTGCCTGAGCCCAGGAGTTCAAGACCAGCCTGGACAATATAGCAAGACCTCATCTCTTTTTTTATATCTAAATATATTTATTTTTATATTTTTATATTTAAATATATTTATTTTTATATTTATATTTAAATATATTTTATATTTATATTTAAATATATTTATTTTTATATTTTTTATATCTAAATATAAAAAATTTAGCCAGGCAAGCTGGCATGCACCTGTAGTCCCAGCTACTTGGGAATCTGAGGCAGAAGGGTCGTTTGAGCAATGGCATAATTGCCTTACACTGGGACATCTGTCCTTTCTAGTTTGAGCTTTTTGGTAGACTTGTTTTGAGTATAAGTACTTGTACATTCTATGTTGCAGCACACACGAAGGATATGCCATTTACATGTGAAACCTGTGGAAAATCATTCAAACGCAGTATGTCACTCAAGGTACACTCCTTGCAGCATTCTGGAGAGAAGCCCTTCAGATGTGAGGTAAGCGATGTGCTGCCCACAGCCTGGGCCTAGGGGCTGGTGTTGTTGTGGTTGGTGGAGCAGTGAGAGGGAGGAGTACTGGAGCCGGGCACCTTCAGTCACGTACTGTGTGCTGTCTGTGTTCCCTCACTGCTAGGGAGACAATGGCATTTTTAACACACTGTTGACTCTCTTAGATTAGATTTATGGAAATAGCACGTAATGACTTATTTTTCTCAGTGACTTAGAAAAGTTGAGCGAAGAGTTCAGGGATAATTCTGTGAGGACACTTCCCTTTTTTTAGTCACTCAGCTGCTGAAATATAGCAAAGCCAAATAGCTGGCACAAGCAGGTTCTATTCTGAGTGTGAAAAATAAACCTAATGTCAGAGACTGTTAGAGTGGACTCAGGTAAAATGACTGTGCTTGGCGTTCAAAAATCTCCACTGTGTCCAATGCAGAACTGCGACGAAAGGTTTCAGTACAAGTACCAGCTGCGCTCCCACATGAGCATCCACATTGGGCACAAACAGTTCATGTGCCAGTGGTGTGGCAAGGACTTCAACATGAAGCAGTACTTCGATGAACACATGAAAACACACACTGGTAAGAATTTCATGGGAAAGGTCAGATAATGTCACAGGCACTTGTTGGTGATCATCTGTGGGTCTGTTTTTAAATCAGTCTAAAGCACAAGCATTATATGTGTAAATTCCACTTTAAATACACCTGATAGATAAAAATACAATTTTATAACACTGAAAAATGTGGCTTTCCTAACTCTGCTTCATTTTGTTTTGTTTTGTTTGAGTTGGAGGTCTCACTCTGATGCCCAGGCCAGAGTGCTGTGGTATGCTCACAGCTACTACAGCCTCGACCTGCTGGACTCAGGCAATCTTTCTGCCTCAGCCTCCCGAGTATCTGGTACTACAGGCACTCACCGCCATGCCCAGCTAAGTTTTCAATTTTTTGTAGAGATGAGGTCTCTCCATGTTACCCAGACTGGTCTCAAACTCCTGGGGTCAGGCAATTCTCTTGCCATCACCTCCCAAAGCGCTGGGATTATAGGCGTGAGCAGCTGTGCCTGGTCCAGATTGAACACTGTTTATATGCTTAGAGATATCAGTATATTTTCTTTTCTGAACTGCATGTGCCTTTTCTGTGTTTCTCTCTCCACTGCAGTGTTTGACTTTTCTTACTGTTATAATAGCTCTTTATACATTAAGTATACTGTACGTGCCTATTTGGCACTGCTGTTGAAATACCTTGTCCTGGTTTGTCATCTGCCTTTTTAATACTGTTAATGATACTAAAACTGGTAGATTTGGACACAGATCTGGCTCTTCCACTCACTAGTGGAATGGTGCAGCCTCTGCAGGTCTCTGGTTTCTTGGTATTAAATAAGGATTGCAGTAGTACCTAAGAGGGTGCAGGAGAAGGGTTAGGGTTGGAGAAGGAAAATGACAGGTCTTTGAAGGCTGGATGAAACCACATTTAGAGACAGCAGTATGCTTTGGTGGGGACTAAGGCCATTATGGGAACGGACATTGATCGGGCTGTTTCTTTGCAGTTAAAGAAAGGTGAGGTAGATCTTATCTGGAGAAGATGACCAATCTTCAGAGTTGGATGTCTCACTCTGATGCCCAGGCCAGAGTGCTGTGGTATGCTCACAGCTACTACAGCCTCGACCTGCTGGGCTGTGGACAATGGATAAGTTCAAAGTAGAACACTTGCAGACTGTCCTTGTACCCAGGCACAGTGCTCTCAGGGAGCTTATAGTCTGATGAATGGTAGCGGTAGTGGTGGTGATGATGATGGGGATGATAGCAGCTAAAATGCATTGAGTATCTACTATGTGCCAGATACTGCTCTAAGCATTTTGTGTTTTGCATCACAGCAAAATTAAGTAGGTTATTATCTTTATGTTTCAGATGAGAAATCTGAGGCTCACAGATTAAATAATTTGTCCAAGTCAGTCTGATTCTAGAACTACACACTTAATGATTCTGATAAACATTTAATGTAGCAAGTAATAAAATAGAGGGATATATAGGACATTATGAATGTAAAAAGCACTGTGATCTCGTTCACAGTTTCCAGGATTTGTCTGTGTATTCAAATAGATCAGGATTAGAGGGACTGATAGATGTTAAATGGTCCCAATGTTATATAAAGAAAATACCTAATGTATTAATCTAAATTTGTCTAAATAAAAATTCATGTTGGAAGCTAAATTATAATCAGAAGATTGGCAGGGCCTGGTAATTAGAACAAAAGAAGAAGATGATAATTGATCTTAATGGTGAGTACCATACATTATAGAATCCAGGAAGCCATCAGTTGCAAGGCAAAATTAGTGTACTGCTAAGAAAAAAAATCGAGGTATTTTTGTGGCTTAAAAAGAGAAAATGCTGCAGATTAAACAATGACATGCCATTGATTGTAATGTATATACCCATTTCAGAGATGTTAAAATTTGGAGGGAGATGCTTAAATATTTATTAAGAATCTACTAGCCGAGCACAGTGGCTCATGCCTATAATCCCAGCACTTTGAGAGGCAGAGGCAAGAGGATTGCCTGAGCCCAGGGGTTTGAGACTAGCCTGGGCAACTTGACGAGACCTTGTCTCTACAATAGGTTGAGGTGGAAGGATCACCTGAGCCCGGCAGGTGAAATCTACTAAATGATGTTCCTGTGGGGAGCAAGACTGAAATAACCCCTGAGTCCACAAGAGGAGCAAGACTGAAATAACCCCTGGGTCCACAAGGTCCAGAATGCTGGGCACACAAAGCATAATGTGGTTTGATGATAAGAGTGGTAAGTCAGCAGAACTGAAGGAGGCTGGCTGGAGTTTGGTAGACGAGTGAGGGGGCAAGGAGTGCGATAAGACATGACACTAGAGAGCAGTAAGCAGGTACTAGATCCCAGAGAACCCCATAAGCCCTGTGAGCCATTCTGGACTTTAAGAACAGTGGGAAGTTCCTGAAAAGTTTGAGCAGAGTGTGGTCCACTGTTTGAAGTTCGTTCTGAATGCAGTGTGAAGAGTGGCCTGGAGGGTAGGAGCAGGGAGAGAGATGGTGAACCCAGTCAGGTGAGTACTGGGTGATTCAGGTAAATGGTAGTGATGATAAGTACTATGGTAAGACCAGTGGGTGAAATTAAAGCAATAGCCAGTGTTTAGTCAAATGAACTTGGTGACTGATTGGATGTTGGTAGTATGGGAGGGAAGAATCGAGAGTTAGTCTCAGATTTGGGGCTAAAACTGTTTGTTAAGACACAGGATAATGGGAAAAGGAGCAGGCTTGCTCGATAGAATCGTGAGCTTAATTTTGCACTTGTTAATTTTGAGGTATGTATGGGACATGCAAGTGGAGATGCCCAACAAGCTATTTGATAAATGGGTTTAGTCAGGCATGGTGGCTCACGCCTGTAATCTCAGCACTTTGGGAGGCAGAGGCGAGAGAATTGCCTGACCCCAAGGGTTCGAGACCAGCCTGGACAATTTGATGAGACCTCATCTCTACAATAGATCAAAAAATTAGCTGGGCGTGGTGGCATGCACCTGTAGTTCCAGCTACTTGGAAGGCTGAGGCAGAAGGATCTCCTGAGCCCAGCAAGTCGAGGCTATAGAGGCCATGAGTGTGCCATTACACTCCAGTCTGGGCAGCAGAGTGAGACTCCGACCCCCCCCACCAAAAAAAGAAAAGTTGAAGAAAGAGATTTAGGTTAGTTATCTAGATATCTGGATATCTGCTGCTACCCAAGGATATTCACACTAAGCAGACTGAAATGCCTGTGTTTATTGGCCAAATCGTTCTTTTCTTTGAACAGTGCAAGAGACTAGCCAAATTCTTGCTCTTTTCCATCCATCTTCCCTGCAGGTTCTCTGTGTTCATTTACAGTGTTCTTTCTTCAGACTCATTACAATACTATTTCTTACACTTAGGTTAACTTTATGTGTAAGTTAGGTCATATCCTTAGACATACTAATAAGCATGCTTTTCTAGTTACTTTGATGAACTCAGCTGTTCCTATATCTTCTTGTCACTTGTTTACCAGCTCCTCCTTAAAGTGGGAAGAGCTTAAAGGTAGTTGATTTTAAATGTTACTTTTTAAAAAAAGTTATTTAAGACTCACTCTGTCACCCAGGCTAGAGTGCAGTGGCCCACTCACAGCCACCACAGCCTTGACCTCCTGGGCTCAGGCTATCCTTCTGCCTCAGCCTTCCAAGTAGCTGGAACTACAGGTGTGCACTGCCGTGCTTGGCTAATTTTTCTTGATTTATTGTAGAGATGAGGTCTCACAAGTTACCCAGGCTGGTCTCGAACCCCTGGGCTCAGGCAATCATCTCACCTTGGCCTCCTAAAGTGCTGAGATTATAGGTGTGAGCCACTGCGCCCGGCCATAACATTGTTTTTAATAGTGTTTTCCATCAGATGGATATATCACAATTGATTTAATTCAGTCAGTTTGACACAGATTCTCACGTTTTTAAGATGATCAGAGAAAACGGATTAAAAGAAAATGAGTCACAGTGAAGCCTGGCAGTGGCAGTGATTGAATAATAAAAAGCAGAAAGTAAAGAAATATGATGGCCTGAAGATAGTACTGATAATTACAGCGAAAACTGATCCCTCCTGAGTCTTCAGTCCAACCTCTTAGGAAAGCAAGGAACAGTCTGGCTTCCGTGGAAGAGAACAGTAGGGGATGTCAGTTTTCTGCTAGAATGAGAAAGTAGAGAGAAGAAATAGGACTATGATAGGGTAAAGAGTGTAAGAAAGGTCCCAAGGAGGAGGAAAACAGTAAGAAAATGCATTCCTTCACGTATGCAGAAATGCATATCGAGGCATGAAGTGCTGAGGTTAACATGTCAAAAACAGACTGCTGAGCCAGACTGTGGAGTTTAAATCCCAGCTCTCCACTAGCATATAACCTCGGGGACGTTTCTTCCTCATCAGTAAAGCAGGGACAGTGATAGACCTACTGATGTTGGTGGCTGACCTGGGCTAACACGGATGCAGAACGGTTACAGCAGCGCTTAGTACACAGCCAGACCCAGAGCATGTGAGCAGAACCAGCACACCTCTAGGGAGGAGGAGGAGCAGCACTGCCGTGGCAGAGGAGTTCGTGTGAAGGCGCGAGCTCCACACATAGAGAGTGGGTATAGGAATTGATCAGTACAAGCAGATGGTCACCAAAGTGCATGTGCACGGGCTCACCACACTCACCTCAGCTTCCCGGGTACGGCCACCAATGGACATAGAGATTCACAGATCATTTTTTTTCCTCCCTGTAGCCTGAGTAGAACAGCAGGCCGACATAGCATGGAACTAAGTAGTAAGTTCAAAGGAAAGTTAAGGAAACTTAAAAATCCCTCAGGACCCAAGCCTGATTTCATCCCTAAGTGCCTTTAGAACAGGGGATTCTGGTTCCTTTTTGGCTCATTGACTCAGCAGTTCTCAAGCAGGAGCAGCAGCCCTCTCTGCCCCTCCCCACACCCAAGGATATTTGGAAATGGTGAAGGGGCATTTTGATTGTGAGACTCTCTTGTGGGCATTTGGAATACCAAACACTCTTCAGTGTGCCAGGTAGTCCCATATTAGGAAGTCTCATCTGCAGAAATGCCAGTAGCATCATGCTGAGAAACACTGTGATGTGAAATGCATGTTGCAGGGTGAGTCCTGCCAGTATTTTCCAAATTCACTGCCAAGAGGCAAGCTACATGCTAAGCATTCTGTGTGAATAGACATGAGGAGACTGTGTGCTCCACAGAACATTGTCGGCAGATTCCTCCTTTTGGTTGAGATGTCAGAAATTGCTTGCCTAAATTGAAAGGCAGAGACGCATATATGCTGGTGGTTCTCTGAGCACAGGAAGGTCATTTGAACTGTCCCTTGTTAGGATGTAATGACTTACTAATGTAGATGCCTCCTTCCACCCCCTTCTTTTAACCAAGCCCAGATGGTAGGGTGTAAGTTTTATTTCTATCTACTCTGATCAGTTAAGTCCCAATTTGAAGGAACTTTTTGATGACTCTGGAGTATAATATGCCAAGTGGTAATCTCCTTTTTAAATATGAAGAATAGCACGAGTGCATAATTTCTGCCTAGTATATTAATCATGCTTTGTGTCTGTGTTCATCTCAGGAGAGAAACCCTTCATCTGTGAAATCTGTGGCAAAAGCTTCACCAGCCGCCCCAACATGAAGAGGCACCGCAGAACTCACACAGGCGAAAAGCCCTATCCATGTGACGTGTGTGGCCAGCGGTTCCGCTTCTCCAACATGCTGAAGGCCCACAAGGAGAAGTGCTTTCGGGTGACCAGCCCTGTGAATGTGCCGCCTGCTGTCCAGATTCCACTTACAACTTCCCCAGCCACCCCAGTTCCTTCTGTGGTGAACACACCTGCAACCCCAGCCCCTCCAATCAATATGAACCCCGTAAGCACTCTTCCCCCTCGGCCCATCCCCCACCCCTTCTCGCACCTTCACATCCACCCGCACCCTCATCACCCGCACCACCTTCCCATCCCGCCAGTCCCTCACCTCCCCCCACCTCCAGCTCTCTTTAAGAGTGAGCCTTTGAACCACAGAGGCCAGAGTGAGGACAACTTTCTGCGACACCTGGCGGAGAAGAACAATTCAACACAGCATCATTAACATCCGTCTCCTTAAGTGTGTTCTCCAGGAGATGCGTTCCCAGGTGTGAGTGCAGAGAGGGAGTTGGTGAGCGTTTCTGTAGCTCCCAGACTCCACCACCTCCACGAGCCTTGTCATTGTTCTGGTGAATCAGCAGATCCAAAGGAATGAGCAAGAAGACGACCTTGAGCTCACAGAGGGAACTGTCATCTAAACCAGGGGAACCACCGAACTGAAGCCCAATTTGCTTGCATTTTCTGGTGACTTTTATAAGTTTCAAATACTCAGACTTGTGAAATTTTATAATTTCATATCAGCTGATGAGGTATGCTTGCTTTTATATCCTGGACTTCTCCTCAAAGAGGAGATAGGCCTGGTTTCCTTTGTACTAATCGGGAAGGCTGTGAGATTAATCCAGAGCATTAATTGTATCACTGTGTATCGTAAGGAATTCTTTTCAGCTTTTGGTGCTGGCGACAGAGTTGAGCTGGCCGTGTTTCACAGTATATCGAGCATTAGAGAGAAAGATGGAAATTTTCTCCTTTGTGTAGCTCTCCTAACGCACTCTTTATTTTACTACAGAAATTATTTTAGAGTTTTTGTATAGACTTCTTTAGTAGTCTGTTTCTAAAATGAAATGTATTTCAATAAGCAGTGTAATTTTTTCAGTGTAGCTGAACCTATGTTGTAAAATAGAAAAAATTTTTATAATCATCAAAATGTGATTCTTAAAGATACATATAACTTCTATAATTCAAAGTTATTCTTACATCCGTACAACTCAAGGTGCTTCAGAGACTAGATGTATCTGAGAGGGTCCAGACCAGCTTACTGCAAAAATGAGGTTTTGCTTTCAGAATTTGGCGTAAGTACTTGGTCCTTTTTAAATCTCTGCTTAACACTCAAGTATCTGTCGGGCTCACTGACATGCTCCTGCCCTCCGTGTTCCATTTGGCTCAGTTAGTGCATTAAACACATTATTTACAGGGGTTGGGCCTTTTCCAGGGAAGTCACCTGAAGCTTGCGTGTTTGGAAATGTGAGAGAGGCTGTTACTGCCACCGGAGGAAGTGGGGAGATTGCATCATCTCAGTCATGTCTGTTTCTCACTTCCCTTAGGAACTGTGTTCAGGTTTAACTTTTATGGGATGACAAATTGAAACCTTTCATTTTGATGTTGCTTTATTTTTCTAGAATTGTTATAAGAAGCTAAAATAGTAAACAAAAAATCACAGACATGATGTTGCTAATAGTGGTTGAGAAAACAAATGGTTATGAGTTTTAAAATGTCTGTTATATATATATATAATGTGTCTATATTCACAGCTTTGATAAATAGTAGTGAAGGAGAACGCCTCAATTTTCCTGCCTTGTCCTCTGCAAACACTCATGTGATGCCAGCATTCTTAGGTGACAAAGAGACAGCACCTCTAACCCTTTAGACATTACTTTTTTCAAGCCAGAGGACCTTCAGCAAAGCATAGTTAACCAGGAGCTTATTACAGAAAAAGCTGAACAGAAAGGCTAATATATTGGTTACATTTAGCTGGTCACATTTACCCAGACTCAGTATAGCTAAAAATTTTGTATTTCTTTATCTCAGAGAACTGAGTTCCCGAGCTAGATCACTTTCTGCCCACCCCCTCTCCTCTCCATTTTAAAATGTTTTTATTTAGAGACAGGGTCTTGCTATGTTGCCCAGGCTGAAGTACAGTGGCTATTCATAGCACACTGTAGCCTCAAACCCCTGGTGTGATCATAGCACACTGCAGCCTCAAACCCCTGGGCTCAAAGTGATCCTCCTGCCTTGGCCTCTCAAATAGCTAGGACTACAGGCTCACGCTACCATGCCCAATCCATTTTTGAATCTTGAAGTTTTTTCCATTTTTCTTTCCTTAGGCTCTTAAATCACTGCCTGAATCAGAACCCTGGCTCTTATTTATTTTTTATTTTTAATGTTAAATGTACAGATATGCTTCAAGCACTTTTCTTGCTAATTAGCTTTGTGATAGGAAAAAAAATGGACCTTTTCAATTGAAGTTAAATCCCTATTTTTAAAATATCATATTCTCTATTAGTTTTCTGGTTTAATATTTCTAAATTTTCTCCTTCTGATTTTGTCCTTTATAATGAGCATAGGAAATTTTTGGAATGAGGAAGAACGTATCACAAGACAACTTTCTTCCTGTTTTTGGATATATGTTTAAATGGCGTTTTTAATATTTGTACACATTTTTTGAGCACCCAGGTACCCAAGCTAATAAGGAAGGTAATTCCTTGCATGTGACTGTTGTATTCTTAGTGGCTGTCTCCCCTCCTCCTCAGTCTCCTTAGCATTCCATGACAAGTTTGTCAGCGTATACCTTTATCTAGACATATCATTATTTCATGGTCAAGCCCGTAGTGGCAAAATGATTTTTTTAAAAGATATAAATGTACCTTAATTAGTCGGTTATATTTTATTCTAAATAAATTTACAGTATTGGGCAATTTGGAATTCTAAACTTGAGACCATTGAATCAACAATTTCATGAGGTGTATTATACGCTGGAAAATTCAGTTAGTCATCTTTGATTTTTTTATTCAAGTAACTATAGCCATAAGAAAATATCTGCTACAAAGGAGAACCAGTATTTAGCAAATAGTCACCACCATCCTTAACAGAAGCAAAAAAATAATTAATTAAAAAATTAGCATTGTCACACTGTACAGTTCTTAGTTAAATGTATTGTGAAACAATCTAGCAGCTTCCTTTTCTTCCCTCAGATAAATAAGTATATCTTCCCTGACTTGAGATCTGTGGTCTTCAGGAAAACTACTTAGAGTGTAATGGTTCCTCATCAGTGTCATATTACATTTGAAAAATTAAATGCATTAAGAATATTCACAACATTAATGCTTCTGATTATAAGAACTGCAGGATAAGCCTTAAACGTGTGTGCATCAGGTTTAACATGCTTAAGACTCAGACTCAGGGGTGAAAATTTGGTTGGGGTCCTCTACTAAGATAAAAGTTACATTATGTGATAGATTCTCTTTCAGTTATGCTACAGCACCCCATGAAGAACTTGTTACCTGTTTATAAAAAAAAAAAAAAAAAAAGAATTATGGAGGAGTTTGAGTTCTCAGCCCTACGTGTGCTTATGTCGTAAAGACAACAAGGGCCACATTTCAGCATTATATAGCTATCAAATTGAGGCTGTGTCTCTTTACTTAATTTTACTATTTTCAAAGGCTTGGATCATCGCTAAAGTTAAGACTTATTTGAGGATGAGTTGGCATTGCATTTTTTGTGGGGTTTGTATTTGTTTTGTTTTTGTTTTTCTGTTCTCGTAGAGTTATCATTCATAGATAAACTCTTCCTTAGCCTTAATAAAAGGCTGCTGCTTTCTCAAATTGAGTCAGGTAGGCTCATACTGAGTTCGATTTTTTAAAAATTTAAATGAAAAGATAACAACTTAAAGGCATGTGGTTTCATTTCCACACATATTTGTGATTTGATTATTCTTTTTAGCAAGCATGGGAGACTCTCCACAAAAAACTTTACTGTAGTTCAAAGAAACCTTTGCAGATCAGTTACATGTATGTTTATAGTCTACCATCTACATTAACTGTTCTAAATTAATGACTGAGCATGAACATTACCATAGTTGTACCACTTTTTAAAAACTGCATTTGTTGGAAGTACCTTTTTTATTGTGCTTAGAACTTTCCCTATTATTTGATTGTCCCTAATATACTAACTGAAGGCAAAATGCTCTGAAGAGATGCTTGTAAACTTTGAATTTTTTACTTACTGAGTGTTTTTTTGGTTTTCATATCTGTTGAATAGATATGTATGTTTAGTTGCATTTTTATTTCACTGGAAGTTTTAAATTTTGAGGAGAAGAAGCAGAGATAGAAATCCATTGCAGACATATATATATTAACCCCAACTTGCAGACTTGGGTTAGTAAAACACAGAATGGGTGGGTGGGTTTTAATGTTAAAAAAGAACAAAAACACTAAAGTTAGAAAAACCCTTCTGTTTGAGCTACTGTATAGAAAAGACAACTTTTGTTGCATTGCTGATTCACATGATGAATATTTTAATGCTGTTCTAGACTGTATGGGAATAATTTAATGAAAAAGAGGATATGTTACATTTAGAATTATATCAGCTACCTACCATTTATAAAAAATCAACTCTTTTGGAATTCTTCAGACTGTAAGATTGAACAAGTAAATACTGGGTTTTAATTTTCCTTTGCCTAAACCAAGATAGGAAATTTCCCAAAAGATCATTTTTTTCAGGAATGAAAGGTCATAAGCCATTAAAGTTAGTGGCATTATTATGCAATAACAACACCCTCGCTAACCTGCTTTTGTCATCTGTAGCACTGTAATAAATAGTGATGACCTTCCAACCCTGGACACTACCTCGAGAAAGCAAACCAGAGGTCCTCTCAACACTTTCTATGGAAGCCATAAAAGTTGCCATCAATATATCCACTTTCATAGTTCTATACTTTTATACTCTCCAGACTTTTTTATAGACTTTATGATCAGATCTTTTCATCTTACAGGACAGGTTTTGCAAAATTCAAAGGAAAATCAAACTCCTTGGTTGTCCAACTCTGAAGCTTTAGCTTCATAAATTTGTTTAAAGAACCAGACAACGTACCATTTATCAAATTAATTCTTTAAGTCAAAATGACTTTGCAGAGCTGCATATTTGGAAAACACTCTTTCCTGTTCCCTAGGTAGAAGCTATATTGTTGTAGGAAACTACTTATAAAGTGACTTTCTTTCTATCTTTCTACTCTGTGTATTATTTAATAATAGATATACTGTCACCTGCTCCTGGAGTTGTTTATTCCTTTGTGACAGCTATGCGAGAGACCCTCTCTCTAACCCTCCGCTCTCACTGCAGCTTTGGTTTCTCTCACTCTGTTCTCGAGTGCCTTCAAAAAGCCAGCATCCTGGAACATCCTCTTCCTGGTCTAATCCTACCTCTGATTACTTTATTCTCCAATAGTATTGGAATTCACCGTTATTCTAGTGGATTTAACTCCACAAACTAGTTAAACCTTTTTGGACAAGAATTTTGACTGTATTTCTGTTTTGTTCCTTCATGACATTTTAGCTTACATTTTTAATTCCAATTTACCTTATTTCTTCATATATTACATCTCTGTGTTGAAAGGTTTTTATCCTTATTTTACTTGACCTTCTTTACTTTCACCAGAAATTAGACGTTCCTTTAAAAATAAAGGTCATTGAGCATGTCTTTTGAACATCTCTTTCTCATCTGAAGTCTTCCTAAAGCCTCCCCTTTCTGAGGAAGGGATCCTGAATGCTGCTGTCGCTGTGTCCTGTTCCTATGTGCCCTTTCTGTTCCGAAAACATTTTGCAGGCTTGTACCCTTAAATTTGTTTTAGTGAAATTAATTTAAAATTGCTCTCTGGGTTTCTCTAGAGTTCTTTATTGGTTCTTGATCTGCCTCTCATTCCCCTATCCCTCAAAAACCTTGATTTACTTTCTTTTCTAGTTGTTTTCATCTAATGCATTTTAATAGTATGAGTGATACATAAGATATGAAGGATGTCCTGAAAAGGAGGGTGCAGTGTTCTCCATGGCATGTGAGAATCTCCTTGATCAAAATGTTTCAGCAACTGGCTTGTCTCTCATAGCCACAATTGACATGCACTGTGCACAGGTGTCTTGCTCCCTTTCAGCTCTCCTCCCAAACTGGGGGAAAATCTTAAAAATGAACTCTTTAAAATGAGGAAATTGAATCACACTTTTTAGTTGAATGAAAGCTATTGAGTATTTTGGCCTTGGTCAAAATATTTCCTTTCTGACTTAAAATCTCATGCCTCTTTCCTTAAAGTTAGTAGCACTCAGGTTTTTAAAGACTAACTACTAACCACAGCAGGTAGGAGTCTAAGAAGACAGCTTTTAGAAAGTTCTTAATCCTTTTTGTCTGACAATAGTGTATTTTTGGTGGGACAGCGCAAAATCAAGAGATGGTTATGTTTGACAGTGAATAAATTCAAGACATTTGAAGCCTTCACCGGCTATTTGGAATGGGAAGACTTGTTTCCAAAATGAAAAGGGATTTCTATGTTATGGAAATCAGTAGCGAGGGTTTCTTGGTTTGTTACATACTTTTCACTTAATTTGCCTTGATGTTCCTTCCCCATTATTGATCTAGAAGTTTGCCTCTTGGGTGGCAGTAGTACCAGGCTACTACCTAAAGTCGACTTTATTTATTTATTTTTTTTTTGAGTTGGAGTCTCACTCTGTCACCCAGACTGGAGTGCAGTGGCCGCTCCCGGCCACCGCAGCCTCGACCTGCTGGGCTCCGGCCATCCTTCTGCCTCAGCCTTCTGAGTAGCTGGAACTACAGGCACGCGCTACCAGGCCTGGCTAATTTTTGACTTATTGTAGAGATGAGGTCTCGCCAAGTTGCCCAGGTGGGTCTCGAACCCGCGGGCTCAGGCAATCCACTCGCCTCACCCTCCCAAAGTGCTGGGATTACAGGCTGAGCCACTGAGCCCGGCTTAAAGTCGACTTTAAACTGTGCAGCTTTTCTCTTCAGAATCCCGGGCAATAGAGCGATGGAATGCTTTGCTAGCTTGTCATCTGGAGGAACCACGTCCTTTGTGTCTTGTTTTACGTTTTCAGCAGGAAGCACTTGACACAAGCACCAAAGGGAGTCATTGCCCCAGAAGTGTTTGCGCAGCTTTCTAGCTCCAAGTTTCTTTCATGCTATTCTGGCTTCTCTGGTGAGATCAGGGATGTTATCAATTACTTGAAAACACTTTGGGCGACATGTAGGAAATGGGAATGGGGCAAGTAGGGGTGGAGGCTGTGTTTTGTTTACCTTCAGAAGGATTCATGATGCTTGCACTGGTGAATTCTGATCAGCGAAAGAGCCTGTCTCTGCACTAGATGTGGCAGAGAACCAAGTTACTTCTGAATATCCAGCTCCTCTGAAAGAACACAGCTTCCCCCCACCCACCCCGTCTTTTACAGGTGAAAAGGGACTATCTGATCAGAAAGGCAGACTTCAGCTCACATCCTGCACAGGACTCAAGACTTTCACTGCATTTGAAAGTTGGTGGGAAGTATTTTATTCTGGAACTCCCAGCCCTCCTAGAAATACCTTTACATGCTTGAGTATTCAACTCATCAGGTTAAAAAAAAAAAAACAGCACGGCATGCTTTGGGTGTTGACTTCTCGAGTCGTCCCCCAAGGCCGTATCTGCAGCCTCTGAAAATCAGATGACTTCTTCGCAGTCTTTCCAGAGTTTGAATATGCACGTTGCTCATTTCTTGAGTGGGCTGTAGGATTCTGTTCCATCAGCAGTTCTGACTCTGTCCACAAGGGAGCAGTAAAGTACTTCTGCGTCTTTATCCTCAACCTTAGAAGGATCCCGCTTTTAAGTCTCTTCTAGAGTATCCTCTCTTGGCTGAATGCTTGTTCATGTATTTTGATCATTTAAGAAATGTTCCCTCATTACTAAGACCAGTGGTTGCTCAGCCCTCTTGATGCAAGCGGAGACTGATGTGTGAGTCTGGGGTCCTTGTGGGTCAGGCATCTTGAATAGCCTTTGCTAATATTGGTGCCTGAGATCCATCAAAAGCCAGAACCTTCCCAGGGGATCCGCTGTATGCTAAAGGCGAGGCAGGCAGGCTCCCCTCCTCATTTCTTTCTTCCACATGCCTCTGCCAGCACAGGACCCTTGCATCTCGGAGAGGGACAGGACAGCTGGGGACTCTGGAGTATGAGGGAGGAAGAGTCTCTTACTCTCTGCTCCAGCGGGATGTTACACCCAGATCAGACCCGCATCCCAAGCTGGGCGGCAGGCACTCCTTGGGTGGGATTGGCGTGCGCTCCGCTCTGCTCCCTCTGCCATGACTTGTCTGAGAGCCCCCAGCCCGCATCAGCCTCCAAGTTGTATTTGCGCTTGTTGCCGCGTCTTCTTCGCAACAAACGGGTCAGTGGTCATGGAAGGCAACCCCGGGCTGTAAACGTGTCCCTGCAGAGCCAGGGGCATCCACACCGGACCAGTCTTCCTGCCTGACTTCGGCCTGCCCACTTCCCCAGCCGAGTCTTAACCCACGCAGTACCAGAACCCGAGCCATGTCTACTCGCAATCCAGCCCTTGACAAAAAACAAAGCTGAAGCTGTGATGGGTTTAGATAGCAAGTGGCCAGATGCAACTTGTTTGTTTTATTTTTGTTTTCCCCAACAGTACTGAAATCACTTGCACTTTCCTCATTTCTTAAAGAAAATCCACTTTGCTTGCCAGGAATTGTCTAGCGTTAGGTTTACAAAGCTTGTTGTTGAATGTTGAATATTTGTCCAAAGGAGTTTGACAAAATAGAAGCTGCTTGGTCCCTGTTCTGCCTGCCAGGTCATAAGGATTAAGGCCACGTGGCTGGGGTTCTTACGTCAAGCCCAGAATGGGGCAGTGTCCCTCTCCTACCTCTCTGCAGAGACGCAATTGAAGGTCAAGTTGGACTCGGTGTGGGGCAGGTGCCTGTCATGCTGCAAAGATGTTGAGAGGAGTCTTTGGGCTGGGGAGGGACGGGGAGGAGGACAGGATCTCTTGAGATGGGAAGGATACCGGGAAAGGAGGGCTGCTCTGCCCCAGGGAGCCATGGTGAGGGGAGGAACCGCCCTCCAGGCTGGTCCACGCTGTCGGCTTCCCGGGGCATCTTTGTTCCAGTATCCCGTCACATCCCTCAACATACTGATTTCCCCCCTTGTGTTAACTATACCAATATTATTTTTTTAGTAATTGAAATGCACTTTTTTATTTCAACTCAATCGTGATTTTAAGTATAAAAAATTTATAGATTGTTAAAACTACTTTTTTGTGTATTTTTAACCACTCAATGTAGCATTGTATATTTTATTCTCGTGAGACTCTGGTACAAGGTGTGCCGCTTAATGATTTTTCCGAGAAGCTGGGCCTTTGGATGTGTACGGTAACCAACCTAATGCTAATGTTCAAAGTAAAAAAAAAAAAAAAAAAAAAAAAAAAGGCAGCCATATCCCTTGTGTGTCTTTCTTCACTTCGTTTCCTCCTTATACTCGGTTGGCAACATTTCCAGGTCCCCTTGCTTAACGAATTGCCCTTTTACAATCATCATCTGCTGTCACCAGTTGTTTCTAATGACAGTAACAGACTGCCAGCCCCCAGCCCCTGCCTGCCTCTTGTTGAGTAACATGATTTCAAGGCTGTTGACCAGAGTTTGATGGCTTCTCTCTCTGCAGGGCTGCCTGACTCAGCATTGGTCGGTTTCGGTAACACTGCTGTGTCCCACCGAACCGTAATCTGAAATCCTCTAGAAGAGTACTTGGGGAAAGGATCAGGACTGGGATCTGAGCCCATCTGGAGAAAAATAAACAAATGGAAACAGCTTACAAAATACAGTCAGTGAAAAGCAATGATTGAGGCCGAGCACAGTGGCTCATGCCTAAATCCCAGCACTTTGGGAGGCCGAGGCGAGAGGATTGCCAGAGCCCGTGGGTTCGAGACCAGCCCGGGCAACTTGGCGAGACCTCATCTCTACAATAAATCAAAAATTAACCGGGCTCGTGGTGGCACATGCCTATAGTTCCAGCTACTTAGAAGGCTGAGGCAGAAGGATCACCTGAGCTCAACAGGGCCACACTGTGGTGGCCATGAGCATGCCACTGTACTCTAGCCTGGACGACAGAGTGAGACTCCAACCCCCCCTCAGAAAAGCAATGATTGTAAAATATGGCACTTGAGATGACTCTCTCGCCATCCCTACCCCATTCATTCATTCATTCCACAAGCGTTCCCTGGATGCCCAACATGTGCTGGACATTGATCTAGCCATTGGGGATTCCGCAGTAAACCGCCCAGCGTCTCTCCTATCACCGAGCCTGCTTTCATTAGAGGACCTGACAATAAACAAATCAAGTTTGTCCCATACAGTGTCGGGTGGTGTGGGCCCTCACCACTGCGAAACTTGCCCTTGAAGTGTGACTAGCCAACGGGAAGATAGACTAGCTGCTGTCACAGCCTTCCAGCTCACCAACCGCCCTGTTTTGTGGCCTCTAAGGGCTCCAATGAGAGAGTTTAGCAAATAGGAAGGAAATCTCATTGTTCAAGTTTCCCTTTGTTCGAAACCTCTTATAATAGAACAAAACTGGTAGGTCACAGAGTTAATGTTTTTTTCCTCTATCATGTATCTCTGGCTAGATATAGAAGTTAACGCACTGCTTCTTCATAGCAGATTATCACTCCTACTCCCTTATACCAGGGGGACCCCCAAAAAACGGAATTATCTTTGGAGGGTGGGCCCCTTGAAGTACATTCAGAATCTGTTCCTCTGGATCAGACAGTCGACCAAAGTTTTTATCTGGAAGGTTTGAGAAGGTTGCGTCACAGTTTGAAGAAGAAACATCCTGAGTTGTAGCAAACAGGAGACTGGCTCTTCCATCATAACGACGTACCTGCCCACACCGCGCTGAGTGTTCAGCAGTGTTTGACCAAAAACAGCATGACCCCGTGCCCCACCCTTCCTATTTACCTGATCTCACCTAAGTGGCTTTTTTTGGTTTCCCCAGATGAAAAAATTCCACAAAGGGAAATGTTCTGCCCGTGTGGAAAGGGTGAAACAAAAAACGGCGGAGGCACTCACAGGCATCAAAACTGACTCGTTCACTGGGCTCAGTGGCTCAGCCTGTAACCCCGCGCTTTGGGAGGCCAAGGTGAGTGAATTGCCTGAGCCCGTGGGTTCGAGACCCGCCTGGGCAAATTGGCGAGACCTCATCTCTACAGTAAATCAAAGAAAAAAGATCAGCCGGGCGTGGTAGCCCGCGCCTGTAGTTCCAGCTACTTGGAAGGCTGAGGTAGACGGATCGCCAGAGCCCAGCAGGTCGAGGCTGTGGTGGCCAGGAGCGGCCACTGCACTCCAGTCTGGGTGACAGAGTGAGACTCCAACTCAAAAAAAAAACAAAAAAAAACCTAACTAGTTCAAGAAACTGTTTTGAGCAGTGGAAAGAGCATCTTGATGGGTGTATTGCATCCAACAGAGAGTGTTTTGAAGGTGACTGAAGTTTAAACCTGTAAGAATAAATACACAGTTTTTGTATAAATAAATTCCAGAATTTTTTCAGTCCCCCCTTTATATACTAAATCAATGACTAACAGAACTTGACAAAGATTCAAAGCAAGAAATATATTTTACCAATACATTGCTGTTCAGCACACATACATACTGAATAGAAAAGTTCAGGAAAAATATCTGTATGTGCTTCACGTTGATACTTTATATTCTGTTTTGTTTTGTTTTTTTGAGTTGGAGTCTCACTCTATCACCCAGGCTGGAGGACAGTGGCACACTCATGGCCTCTGCAGCCTTGACCCTCTGGGCTCAGGTGATTCTTCTACCTCAGCTTCCCAAGTAACTGGAACCACAGGCGCACACCACCATGCCTGGCTAATTTTTTTGTTTATTGCAGAGATGAGGTCTCGCCAAGTTGCCCAGGCTGGTCTTGAGCCTGTGGACTAAGGTAATCGTCTCGCCTCCGCCTCCCAAAGTGCTGGGATTACAGGTTTCAGCCACTGTGCCTGGTCTATATTTTATTTTTTTAAATGCTGATCATGAACCGCTAAATTAATTTTAAGACTCACAAGCCTGGTGTGGTGGCTCACACCGGTAATCCCAACACTTTGGGAGGCCGAGGTAAGAGGGTTGCTTACGGAAATTCGAGACCAGCCTGGGCAACATAGTAAGACCTCATCTCTACAAAAAAATGCAAAAATTAGCCAGGCATGGTGGCACACATGTGTAGTCCCAGTTGCTCAGGAAGCTGAGGCAGAAGAATCTCCTAAGCCCAGAAGGTCAGGGCTGCAGTGAGCTGTGATTGTGTCACTGCACTCCAACCTGGGCAACAGAGTAAAACTCGACTCACCAAAAAAAAAAAAAAGACTCACTAATGAGTCCTACCTGGAGTTTGGAAAGTCCTGTCATAAAGCAACGTATATTCACGTTATCTTATTCAATTCCTTTCCAACAGCAGCCTGAATTCAATTTCGTATACAGTCAGGTTGTTTTAACTGGGTCTTCCAACATCTTAAGTCTTACGTGATGCTATTTTTGACTGAGTACAAACTCAGAAGTTCCCTGCACAAAATAACTTTTGCATTCTAGTGCCCGGCAGTAGAGACAGTTCTAATCCCAGGCACTCTGTGGGCCTCTCATTGGGGCCTGTAACCCAGTGTGACACCACAGTAGGTAACTAGAACTACTTTCTTGCAACTTAAGCATCACCTCCCTTTTCAGTCTCCATGGTAAATTTGTGTAATACAGATTCATGATGCATATCCACACGCTTGTAACCTCACCCTCTTGTAGTGCACCCCTGTCCCTCCTCCCATCAAGTTCCCAGTAAAAAGTGTGACCATTCTCCACTTCCTTGACTGGGGTGGTCCTGTGACTTCGACCAACAGAATGGGGCAGAAATGATGTGCAAGTTCTGAAGCCTGTGCTTGGACAGCTTGTAGCTTCTGCCTGTGTTCACTTGAAACATGACTGCCAAGTCAAGATGCTCAGTCGAGGCTGGGCACGGTGGCTCACGCCTATAATCCCAGCACTTTGGGAGGCCAAGGGGAGAGGATTGCCTGAGCCCACAGGCTCAAGATCAGCCTGGGCAACATGGTGAGACCTTATCTCTACAATAAATCAAGAAAAATTAGCCAGGCATGGTGGCATGTACCTGTGGTTCCAGCTACTTGGAAGGCTGAGGCTGAAGGATCGCCTGAGGCCAGCAGGGCGAGGCTGCGGTGGTTGTGAGCATGCCGCTGTACTCCAGCCTGGGCAACAGCAACTCCAACTCAAAAAAAAAAAAATGCTCAGGCAAGACCACTGAATGGTGAAAGTTACATGGAGACTTGCCAGCCATCCCTGCCAAGGCTCCAGGCGTGCGTGAGGATGTCTCAGATCCGCCTGTACAGCGGACCTGCCAGCTAAGTGCATGCTTGGGAGCCTGGGTGAGACCAGCAGCGCGACAGCCCAACCCAACTCACAGAATCATGAGAAATAAATTGTGGGTTTTTTTTAGAGATAGGGTCTCAATATCTCGATATGTTGCCCAAGCTGGTCCCAATCTCGTGGTCTCAAGCAGTGCTCCTGTCTCAGCCTTCCAAAGTGCTGGGATTACAGGTGTGAGTCACTGCATTCGGCCTAGAAATAAATCATATTGTTATAAATTATATTGTTTATAAGCCTCTGAGATTTAGGGTGGTTTGCTACACAGCAATACAGAGAACTTGAGACAGCTCTCAGATTTAGGTCTAAAAGTTACTAGGAGTTTATGTCTTTGCAGTTTCCTGTGCAAGAAAGAGGCTTAACTTTTTTGGCCATAACTGAATACAGGTTGAGCATCCCTAATCCAGAATCCACAATGTTCCAAAATCTAAAGCTTTTTTTTTTTTTTTGAGTAGGAGTCTCATTCTGTCACCCAGGCTGGAGTACAATGGCACACTCACGGTTCCCACAACCTAGACCTGCTAGGCTCAGGGGATCCTTCTGCCTCCCTTCCAAGTAGCTGGAACTACAGCCACGTGCCACCACACCTGGCTAATTTTTTGACTTATTGTAGAGATGAGATCTCATCACGTGGCCCAGGCTGGTCTTGAACCCCTTTGGGCTCAAGCAATTCTCTCACCTCCACCCTCAAAGTGCTGGGATTACATGCATGAGCCACCAGCCCAGCTAGAAAATCTGAAACTTTTTGATTGCTAACATGACACCCAAAGGTCATGCTCAAAGGAAATGCTCATTACAGCATCTTGGATTTTGGATTGGGAGTAACCACCCAGGAAGTACATAATATTCTAAAATCGGAAACACTTCTGGTTGTAAGCACTTCAGATAAGGGGTTCTTGACCTCTAGTTGTTATAGTTCATTTGTTTCTAGTTCCCTGCTCTCTCGATTTCCAATTCATATTTAGCAACTACGAACTAGAAGGAAGGTTTTCATGTGTCCACATCAACACAACCATTTCAGGATTCCTTCCCACCTCATCTGGGCTGCTTTTCTGTGTTCCCTTTTCTTGCTCCTGAACTTCTGGATTAGGAAATTCCTGGTTTAGAGCCTTCTGGTACCTGCACCTAATGCATGGTAGCACCCTATTTAGCGTCAATATTCTGCAAGAACTTTGATTCCTCCCAAGACATTATAGCAGGAGACAATACAGTAAAAGAGAAACACACAGGCTTATTCATGACAAACCTGGGCTCCGTTTTTTCTTTCCTACACAGTAATTTGTGTGGCTTATGTGCAAGCAATCCAGCAAGTTTTATCCTGTTTCTACATCTGCAAAAGAGAATATCAATAACGACCACTTCAAGCCAGGTGCGATGGCTTATACCTGTAATCCCAGAACTTTGGGAGACAGAGAATGAGAGGATTGCCTGAGCCTAGGGTTTCAGAGACCAGCCTGGGCAACTTGACCAGACGTCGTCTCTACAATAAATACATTTTAAAAAATTAGTCGGGCGTGGTGGCACACACCTGTAGTTCCAGCAACTTGGAAAACTGAGGTGGAAGGATCGCCTGGGCCCAGCAGGTCGAGGCTGCAGTGACCTGAAGCATGCCACTGCACTCCAGCCTGGGGGACAGAGTGAGACTCCTACTCAAAAAAAAACTACTTCAAGATCATTGTAAGGATCAAACAAGAAAATGCAGGTGCAGGTAAAATACTCTTCTCGGTGTTTAGCAGGTAGCGTTTGTGACAGGTAGCTCTAAGATGTCCCCAGTGATCCCCACTTCCTGGCACTCATGCCTTTGTGTATCTTCCTATCCCCCTCTTGGGTTGCACTGGACTCCGTGACTTCCACCAAGTACAATATTGCAGAAGCGAGGTGATGTTGCCTCCGAGATTAAGTAACAAAAAGACTCTTACCATGGTCCCTTGCTCCCCGTTCATCAGCTGCCATGTCACGAGGCTCCTTGGGCGCCCTGTGGAGGGCACCCTGGAACTCAAGCCGGCCGGCAACCACGTGGGTAACCTTGGACGTGGATCTTCTGAGACCTGCCAACAATCACATGAGTGAGCTTGGAAGTGGGCCCTTCAGCCATAGCAGAGGCCTGAGATGATTCTAAGCCAGGAGCTTGGTGACAGCCTCATGAGAACCCCAGAGCCAGACGCCCAGCTGAGCCGAGCTCAGATTCACCACCCACAGAAACAATGAGGTCATACACGTTTATTGTTTTAAGCCACTAGGTTTTGGGAGCAATTTATTGTGCAGTAGTAGACAACTGATGCAAAGTTCAGATATGTGGCGGGGTATGGTGACTTACGCTTGTAATTCCAGCACATTGCGTGGCAGAGGCGAGAGGATTGTCTGAGCCCAGGGGTTCGAGACCAGCCTGGGCAACTTGGCGAGACCTCATCTCTACAATAAACCAAAACATTAGCCAGTCATGGTGTAGCACGCCTGTGGTTTCAGCTACTTGGAAGCCTGAGGCGGAAAGATCGCCTGAGCCCAGCAGATCGAGGCCGTGGTGGCCATGAGCATGCCACAGCACTCCAACCTGGGTGACAGAGTGAGTCGTCAACACAAAAAAATCACAACAAAAAAGTACAAATATAAACTGTTGGGAGATACAGAAAATAATCATGGCAGCGGGTGCCACAGTGTGCCAGCAGGTCCTCTCCCTCGGGGCTGAGGCACTTGTTCCGCAGCTGCTTGAGCGGTTGCGCCAAAAGCCCTCAGCTGCGTCCCTCTCCAGGAACTGCTCTCAGCTCAAGAAAGTCACCTTTCCTCCCCAGGGGCGGCCTACATCCAATGATGGGTGAGGAAGAGGTATAAATACGTAGACCTCTTGCCTTAGGTGGGACTATTTATTTAGTTATGTTTTAGTAAGGGGTTCTGTCGCCAAGGCTGGAGTGCAGTGGCACAGTCACAGCTCATTCCTGGGTTCAAGCAATCCTCTCGCCTCAGCCTATCAAAGTACTGGAATGACAGGTGTGTGCTGCCGTGCCTGACCAGGTAGGACAATTTTGAAGAGCTATCTCCTCCTGATCTCCTGTGAGAACACCTGAGGCCTCTGTTGTGAGTGCATCACACTTCAGCTATGGGCCCAACATGACTTCTGTCCAGTCCTACTTCCTTCCGTCCCCAGGTTTTGGTTCTCAGTCCTTGAGTCGATTCCTGGGGAACCCAGCCTAATACAATTGACATCGGGAGTGGTTTGGAGATTCAGGCTCTAAATGGGATTTTTTTTTTTTTGAGTTGGGGTGTCACTCTGTCACCCAGGCTGGAGTGCATTGGCACAATCATGGCTCACTGCTGCCTCAACCTCCTGGGCTCAGGTGATCTTTCTGCTTCAGCTGGAGCTATAGGTATATGCCACCATAACCATCTTTTTTTCCCCATAGAGATAAGATCTCACAACCAGGTGCCATGGCTCACACCTGTAATCTAGCACTTTGGGAGGCGGAGGCGAGATGATTACCTGAGCTCAGGGGTTCAAGACCGACCTGAACAACATGGCGAGATCTCGCCTCTATGATAAAAAATCAGCAGGGGGTCATGGCGCCTGCTTGTGTTTCCAGCTCCTCAGAAGGCTGAGGCGGAAGGATCGCCTGAGCCCAGCAAGTCAAGGCTGTGGTGGCCGAGAGTGTGCCACTGCACTCCAACCTGGGCAACAGAGTGAGACTTTGACTCAAGAGAAAAAAAAAGAAAAGAAAAAGTAAGGTTTGAGAACTATAAATTCTGAAGAATGTATAGAAATCCTAAATTGCCTTCAAGAAAGCTCTATCTCTACAAACAGCCTATCCAGACTGCAAAAGATGCCAACATTCAGAAATGGCTGCCCAAGACTAGCAAAGAGAAAAGTCCAAGTGTGGGGCTGCAGAGACTTTGGCTAAACTCTCAGGAAGATTAAAATGCCAGTCACCAGAGATGAAAGACTGTGTTACTAATAGTTTCCTGGCCATTGCCTTGCTAAGCTATGGTGTGGCCATGTGCTCTTTGAGCTATGGCCAGGCCATGTTTTCTTAAGCTTTGCCCCTTCCCCTCCCTTGGGGAGGGAAATCCCCAATCTCTCTCTCTCTCCAATTTACTTTCTAAATAAACTGTATTTTCTTTTCCTTTTTTTTTTT